>NW_026591711.1:6552061-6630849 GCF_907164565.1 Psammomys obesus
TATGTATGTATGTATGTATGTATGTATGTATGTATGTATGTATGTATTCTGCTGTTTGTTACCATGACAAAATAACTGAGAAAATGAACTTAAAAAGGAGGAAATGTTTGCTTTGGCTCAGTGTTTTGTTTTGTTTGGGTCCATGGTCTCTTGGAATGTGGCTTTGTGCTGTCATAGCATAGTAGACCATGATGGCATGTCAGGTAAAGGAGGCCAGCTCATGCTATTGCATTTGTGATGCAAAGAGAAAAAGATGACGGGATTGGGGTTCCAGTATCCTTTATAAGGTTCTCCAGTGGCATAACTTGCTTTCACTAGGCTCCAACTCCCAAAGCACTCCCATAGGGTAATAACAAAGCCTCTAACTCATGAACTTCAGAGGCATTTCAGGCACATTCATCCACCTGTCCATTCATCTTGCTAATTTGTAAGCATTTTTTCCTGACCTATTAAGATTCATCTTTCAGATCATCCCCTTCGTGGACTTTCTACAGTGTCTAAAGAGCAACCTAAGTTTTGATCTGTTAGGTTTTTTTTTTTTTTGATTGGTCTAACATGTTAGTTCATCATTTTATATTTCAGTCTAATCTCTATGTTTTGTACCCATTGCTTTTCTCTTTCTTCTTTCGCATCTTTGTCTTTTTCTATTTCATCTCTCTGTCTATGGTGATACAAACTAATTAAACTATTTTCTTTTACTTCATTAAGCAAAGGTCTACAAGTTTCTTTCTGTTGTTCTTTTCTTCCCAAGTCTCCTGGAAGGTCCCTTTTCCTGTAGTTCTTTTCCTTTTGGGGTTGCTCCATCCTCAGATGGAAGCAGGTGGGAGGATGCTTAGCCCCTCTATTCTGACCACTGGCATAGTGGCTGAGTGTCTTGGCTGGAGACACAGATGGCAGGTAGGTTGGTGAGCCCATCAGCTCACACATTTCCTGTCTGCTTCTGCTCTCTCAGACAGAAATGGGATCCACTCCTACGTCCATTGCCGCTTGCTAGCATCTGAAACAGATGGACTGCATGGAAAACTCTAGCCCTGGTTTTTACTGCTTCTATTTCTATCTCCTCCCTGGCCCGTAGTGCTTTATTTCTGGAGACTACTATGCTGGTAGCGCACAGCCTAAGTCTTGCCCAGGTGTTTTGTGAAGTGTCGCCCTCTCTTTAGATAGGGATAGAGGTCTGTGAGATGAGAAATTACCATCTGGGTGTCTTAAAAAATATCATGATCTCAGTGAATGACAAGCTTCTGGCTTTTTTGGCTGACAGCATCCGTACATTCTTCAATGGAGCATCATGTGGTAGAGAAGAAGTAGGAGTTCTTCTACCATCTTGGGGGACAATTTAGAGTTTTCTCTCCTTCTTAACAACAGTGCACAACAGATATCCTCCTGTGGTACATGGCCTTGTGCCAAAAAGGTCAGCTTCTCTCATTTTGTTACTAAGCTATCTTTTCTAGTTTTCATAGGTGTTAATGGTATTCATTTTTGTATATCTTCAGCACTGTTTTAATGCAGCACCAGGGAAGGTACCACTGAAAACTGATCCCTGGCTTGACTCCTTCTTTTGCTCCTTATCTTAGCATATCAGTGATCTCTACAGAGAGAGTTTTAAAGGAATCTGGCCAACTAGGCCAAGACAGTGAACAAGGAATCATAGGCATGGACCGGCACTAATTATTTAACTAATTTTTTATGAGTAAGATGTCTTTTCCAAGATGTTTAAAATTTATTATTATTATTATTAATCAGGGTCTCACTATGTAGCCCTGGCTTGCTTGGAACTTGCTATGTAGATCAGGATATGAACTCTAGAGGCATGCCTGCCTCTGTCTCTGGAATACTGTGGAAATATAGTATTCTTAATTCCTGTTTCTACTGTCTAAAAAGTTTTCTAAAGATTTGAACTTTAGAAAAAAATGATGTGTGTTTCTGAATTCTTCTTGTAGATAAAAGTATAAAGATGAATAAAATGTCCTCAATAAAATGCTTGAATCTTGAGTAGGAGTAAACAGCAAAGATGACACAGACGGAACATATAAAACAAAGTAAGTGTGTGTGATTTGACACGCTGCATGGATACTTTGCTGCAATCATAGCAGTAAGTGCATACAGTTTTGGACCATTTAATAGTAACAACGAAAGGTGGAAAAAGCCTTTACATCAATAGAATGTCTATGTCAGCTGTATGTAATACTGCCACAGAAAATGGTGCATTGACTCCTTGAGTTTGATCTTCAGACAGATCATGAATATACTGTTTAGCATGTCACAATATTCAGGAATTGTAGGAAGCTGCCGAACACTTGTAGTGATACCTTACAGCTAAAACAGAGAAAGGCGGAGAGGGCCAGGTGGTAGAATTTTGGAGGGATTTGTTAGAGTTCAGTGTCACTGCCACTAGGAAGAGAGGAGTCTATGTCTTTGTAGCAGAGCATCCTGAGACAAGCCTGGAAGACTTGACCCTTGTATCTGGAGCCAGAAGGAGCTGGGGTGTTACATTCCTAGATCGCTAAAGACTGGATAAACTATATACCTAGCAACAGACCAAAGAGATGAGGATGTTTGACGGCTGTGCCTCCAAGACAGTCAGGATGGGAACGGCACTGTTTTTGGATTCTATGGGAGGTACTGAACTTTTGAAAAGTAAATTCCACTGAGGAGGGCTTTTTTTTTTAAAGACAGGGTTTCTCTGTGTAACCTTAGCTGTCCTGGACTTGCTTTGTAAGTCAGGCTGGCCTTGAGTTCACAGAGATCTGCTTGCCTGTGTTTCTACAAGTGCTGGCATTACAGGTGTGCAGCACTGGGCCCGGCTGAGGAGGGATTTCTTTATCTATAGATGACACTGGCCAAAAAGAGACCCAACCCCCCAATTATAGGTGGGGAAGGTTGCTACCAGTGACACTTGGTAAAGAAAGATAGGATAGGAGGAATTTTTTTGAGAGCTGTCCAGGTGGCAGAGAAAAAGGCCCAGAGAATGACTAGGGATCTCTCTGCAGATTCTTCAATCCCTCAGGAGTGCCTTCCTTCCTCATCATTTGTTTTAGTAGATGCTATGTAGGGATTTTTGTACTGCCTACGAGTCAGGCACTATTCTGTTTTAGGGGGTGTGTCAAAGGATCAGGAAATACAAACATTTTTTTTTTTTCTTCAAGAGCATCTGACTAGAATACATCACAGATTCACAGATGGTGTACCAAGCTTGGTGAACACACTCAATTCTATGCTCTATGTTAAGGCAGGATCAGGAAGGTGATCCTGGGAGGTGGAAGTATGCTGGTATTAACTAGAGAGCTCTCTGTTGATTGGAGAGTCTCAGGAAAAAGGCTGTGCTATCCTATAGACTATGTTAAGTGGGCTTATGAACAGTTCATTTAGAGTTTTGAAGAATAAATACATGGATATTATGAGTGGGGTAATAATTTGGAACATATGCTATGTCTTTCAATTGGCCAAAAAAAAAGAAAGAAAAGAAAAAGAAAATAGTATAGGAATAGTACTAGCCAAAGTTCCCAGATATGACTGTCCCGTATCATAGAATGTATGTGTTGTTGCTCTTGTTACAACCAAACACCTGACAAAAGCAATCTCAAGGAGGAAGGGTTTATTTTGACTCATGGTTCAGAGGAATGCAGTTTTCTTGACATGGAAGGCATGAAGGCAGGAGTCTCGGGGTCTGTGGTCCTAGTCAGGAAGCTGGCAAAGAATGCCAGTGCTCAGCTAGAGTTCTTGTCCCCGTTTTTGTCTTCATTTGACAATAAAAAATTATTGTCACAGAAAGAAATGGAAAAAAACATTGATAAAAATGTTGACAGTATTTTCTTCTTTTCTTCTCCACCTCCATGGTTCATGGCTGTGGTAGTGTTAAGACAAGGAAAGAGAACACAACTCTGAGTGCAATTGCTTAGGCCTGGAATGCCAGCAATAGGGAGAAAAAGGCAGAAGGAGAAAGAGAAGGAAGAGAAGGAGGAAGAGGGAGGAGATGGAGGGAGAAGGAAAGTCAGGAAAGGGAAGAGAGAAAAGAAGGAAGGGAGGACTTCAAGTTCTTGGCTAGTTTGGACTATGGGGGTAATGGAGGAGGAGATGGCAGTGAAGGTGTTTTTTTTGTGGTGGAGGTAATCTTTGTGGTAGAGGTTGTAGTAGTTTTGCTGGTAGAGATTGTTTTGGTGGTGGTGGTGGTGGTGGTGAAGGAAGTGGAGGTGGTGGTAGTGGTAGTTATGGTAGTGATGATAGAGGTGGTGGTGGTTACAGTAGTGGTGATGGTGGTATTGGTTATAGTGGTGGTGGTAGTAGCAGTGGGATTTTGGTGGTGATGATTGATTCTCGGCTGTTTTTCTGTTGGAAACAGAAGGAATATAGGGTAGAACCAACAGTAGCCTCATAAAGGTGGAGAGTACCACTGAAAAGGAACAACATTTATAATGGCAAGATTTGAGCGAGAGTGAAAGAGAAACACACTTTAAAATATGCATTTAAATAGGAGAAAACATGAATTTGGAAAGGGGAAGTGGTGGAGGAGTTGAAGGGGAATGGAGAATGGATTTGGTGAAAATTCATTATGTGCACAAATGAATATTAAATAAAATATTTAAGAAGAATAAGCATTTAAATATATACAATATATTTACAGAGAAAGAGATGCAGTTTGATTTGAGTCTCCAATTATAGCTTTTCAATTATTTTAGCTGTCAAAATAGTGTTTCCCTGGCTATAGCTAGGTTACAACCAGTGTCACAGTTTCTTTTCTCAAATGTCACATTCACAGGAACACACTCTATTGAAAAGAATTGATGATCACACAGGAAAGGTCTAAATAAAATGTGGTATAGATCATCACCAAGTGGGCAAGGTTCATGTGAATTGATTTTATTTTTCAATTTTGATATTTATGGGGTATAAAAAATGGAAAAAGGAATAATTGCACAAGACCATGAATATAATTTAACACATCCACAAAACCTATTTTACAGCACACAGTGTTTAATTGTACTGATTGTAGATGTAAAAGTCAATGATAAATATACTATAGTAGAATCAGTTAAGGCTACCAGGAAAAAGTAAAACTGAACAACTACTAGCAAGGAACCAAGGTCAAGCTGACATCTCTTACCCAGAGACACTCATTGCTCTGAGGCGCAACTGTCTTGCAGCCTCCCTCTGTTTGGATGCATCTGGATGCTGATATGCCCTTAGATGATCCATGCAGGCACTGTGAAGTTCTTTTAGGTCTCCAGTTAGGTTTATGGGCCACAGCTGGGATTCTACACCCTGTTGAGAAGCTGCAAGCTTGTGTTAATCAGCAGCGGAAGATGAATCTGCATCTGCAGAGAAGTTTAGACCTTTCCTCTGAAGGTTCAGTAATTCAGTCAAGAGAAACAAACAAGTAGGAAACAGGAGGAAAGGCTTCCAGATTCATTGGGTTCCATACATGCACAAAGCCAGATGGTAAAGCCTGCAGACCCTCTGCATGCCGGGAAAACCTCTATGTGGGCAAGTGTATAGACAATGTTATAAGGGTAGGAAATGACTGCGAGGGAACAAAAATGAACAAGTCCACGTGTCCCGCAATAACTTCAAAGCTCCTGCGTAGTAAACTTGCATTCTCTTCCTCATGATATGACTTTAATATTTCTTCAGAAAAGACCTTTTAATGAGACTGAAAACAATTGTCTTCTGTGGAATCCGAGCTAGACCCCACATGAGTGAAGGAACTTCAGAGAGAGTCTTCTTGTACTTCAGAGGAGAATGAGGAGCAAAGACAATCTGGTGACAAGAAGGCAGGAAGACAGCAGAGGGAGCAACCTTAATTTTGAGAATGCTCCAGCTTGGCATGTCAAAGTCCTACCCTTTGCAGTGCTGTTTTCTAGGTCCTCCACTAATTTACTGCATATAAAGATTCTATGTTTTCTTTTATCTAATGACCACTTGGGTTAATTCCTTAACTTAGATTTTGTGAGTGATTCCGTAATCAATGTACAGAATTTCTTTGAGATAATAATTCATTTCCTTTGACTATCCACCCGAAAATTGGGTTGCTGGATCGTATGGCAGTTCTATCTTTAAGTTTTGAAGAACCTCATACTGTTTTCCATAATGGTTGCACTAATTTAAATCTCATCAACAATGTAAG
This sequence comes from Psammomys obesus, assembly GCF_907164565.1. Classification (NCBI taxonomy): domain Eukaryota; kingdom Metazoa; phylum Chordata; class Mammalia; order Rodentia; family Muridae; genus Psammomys; species Psammomys obesus. Next base: position 6,558,183 of record NW_026591711.1, read on the forward strand.
AAGAAAATTCTGAGATATCCTAAATTTAGTGACAGCCCACAGGAAGAAAAAGAAGCTATCATTAACTAAGAGCTTCAACCTCCATCAACATGGTGCATTGTTCAAGAATCCTCCTCCTTCTCTTCCTCCCCCTTCTCTTTCTCTCTCTGCCTGTCTGTCTCTGTCTCTCTTTATCTCTCTCCCTCCTTACCGTGTGTGTGTGTGTGTGTGTGTGTGTGAGAGAGAGAGAGAGAGAGAGAGAGAGAGAGAGAGAGAGAGAGACTAGTTAATCTGGAGCTTTCTGGGTAAGCTGATTGGTCATCAAGCTCCAGGGATTGTCGTGTCTCTGTCATGTGCTGAGATTACACACGTGAGCTACTGCTTGGCTTTTTACCTAGGTGCTGGAGATTGAAGCCAGGCCTTAACACTTGTGTGATGAGCACCTGAACCATCTCTTAGTTCCTCAGGCAGATTTCTTTTAGTGTCCAAACAAAAATTATAAAGAAAGCAACAAAAGACAAGTATTTCTGGTAGATGACCAGCAGTCCAAAAACAAACAAACAAACAAATAAACAACCTCCCCAAACAACAAAACGACCTTGTGAGTTCCTGGATAACATACCCACCTTGTAGATGTCAACTTTTAAGTACACATTGTTGACTGTCATACTTCAAAAACTCTCTGATGGTTCATTCCAACTACTTCAAAGCCACAACCAAGATGTTCCTCATTTGACAAACTCAACTTTAGTTTAGTTGTGCAAAAGAGTTTAGATGTATCCAAACCAGGCCAAAAGCAACGTTTTACTTGATTCTTTTCTAAAATAAGGATTTATTCCCATTAAAAAAAATCACAGAGAGATGAAGCTGTTCATGCATATTTTTTCTTTTGACAGCAGGAGAATCCTCTTACAGCTAAGTTACAAAGAAAAGGCAGATGAAAACTTTTGTACATGAAATCCAACCCTTTAGGACAACGTTTTCATTTTGCTCTTGCTCTTTCCACAGATGGCATGTCAAGCACCACCAGTGTCTGCTTTTCTGGTCATTTTGTCAGCTTCTTCATCTATTTAGTTCTCTTCAAGCTTTGATAGCAAACAACAAAACTCTGTTGCACTCACATAGCCAATTCTGTCCTGCCTGATTGCACTGAACATATTCTTTCCACTGTCTGTGGTTTCCGGCATTCTTGCCCTCATTGTCAAATTTTCAGAGAAATCATTTGTGCAGTTACATTAGCATGGACTTCAGTGTTCATATCCTCTAACTTGGCTTCTATAGGACTATGCCTGGGAGACCTCAATACAGTTCCTGATTCATTTGTTGTCACAGCTCAATCACTATCCTTGTCAAATAGTGAAAAGCCTCCTTTGAGTTCTGCAGTTTGTTCTTCAGTTGGTCAACCATGCTATTAGGGCTTTCGGTTTCTTAAGCAGATCTGGTGACCACTGGCTAGCTTGTTTCACCTGGACTTGGCTTCAGACACATGGACTTTTGGGAGACATTGGAACATTCACAATAAACTTATTTACAATAAAATTCTCTTGGTCTTTCTCTTTCCCCCTTTTTTCATAAGATTCCCTGCACTCTGCCCAAAGCTTGGTTATGAGTCTCAGCATCTGCTTTGGTACCCTGATGGGTAGAGTCTTTCAGAGGCCTTTTGTGGTAGGCTCCTGTCCTGTTCCCTGTTTTCTCCCTCTTCCAATGTCTATCCCATTTGCCTTTCTGAATGAGGATTGAGAATCTTACCAAGGGTCCTCCTTCTTGATTAGCTTCTTTAGGTGTACAGGTTTTAGTATGATTATCCTATATTATATGTCTAATATCCACTTGTAAGTGAGTATATACCATGTGGGTCTTACTGCTTCTGGGATACCTCACTCAGGATGATCTTCTCTAGTTGCTACCATTTGCCTGCAAATTTCATGATGACCTCGAGGAGACAGGAGCTCCACAAGGAGAGCAACAGAACCAAAAAAATCTCAGCACAGGGGTCTTTTCTGAGACTGATACTCCAAACAAAGACCATGCATGGAGATAACCGAGAACCCCTGCATAAATATAGCCCATGGCAGCTCAGTACCCAAGAGGGTTCCCTAGTAATGGCAACAGGGACTGTCCCAGACCTGACTGAATTCAGTGGCTGGCTCTTTTATCACCTTCCCCTGAGCAGGGAGCAGCCTTACCAGGCCATAGAGGAAGACAATGCAGCCAGTCCTGATGAGACCTGATAGGCTAGAGTCAGATGGAAGGGAGGAGGACCTCCCCTATCTGTGGACTGGGGAAAGGGCATAGGAGAAGAGGGAGGGCAGGATTGGGAGGTGACCAGGGAGAGGGCTACAGCTGGGATACAAAGTGAATAAACTGTAATTAATAATAAATAAATAAATTTAATAAAATTGCTCTTGGATGCTGGATTTAAATGGTAATATATATTATGTTAGAGTTTTGGATCCTATATTTGTGTGACATACTGGAGCACTTTTTTCTTTCTTTTTCACACTTTTCTTTCTTAATAGGATGTTAAGGTTTGGTATATTATGGCAGTCTTATAACTATTGAAATATGTTCTTATTGCTGTGTTCCAGAAGTTGTTTATTATATACTGATATTATTTCTTCCTTAAGTATTTGATAGAAATTTACCAAGACCTTTTTATTGATCTGGATACCTGTTTAGTAAGAATATTATTTGACATATATGTATATATTTCACATATATATAATTTTCCATTTCTTCTTGTGTCAATTTTAGTAAATTTTGTTTTAATAAAACATTTCTAGCAATTTTTTATTTCATTGACATCTTCAAATCTATTGGTATTCAGTTAATACCTGCTAATTATTTATTAAAACCCCCTGGATCTATAATGTCATTTTTTTATTTCTAGTTTTGCCTGATTTTATCTATTCTACATCTCTCTTTTTTTGTAATTAGCAATGTCACTCAGAACCTAACAGTTTTATTAGATTTTGCCATTTTGATTTTTCTTCCTGAACCTCCTGTTTCATTAGCAGGGCTCTATTGCTGCTTTCCACATTCTTCTTGACTCTGTTATTCTAAATTTTCCTCAGGTGAGCAGTTGGCTTATTTACTTTAAAGGATTTTAAAGATTTTTCCAAAATGTACATTGAAGGCATTGAATTTTCTGAACTGTGACTGTAGCTGCACTCTCTAAGATTTTGTATATTTTATTATCATTCTAGTCTAAAATCGTTTAAAGTTTCTATTGTGATTTCCTCCTTGACCCTGCTTACGTAGATTAATACGCTTTAATTTTTATATATTAAAGTTTGTAAATATCTTTCTTTGATTAATTATTAGTTTGTGCTGTAGTTATAGAGCATAGTGTGATGTATTGTGATGGACCATATGTTAAATTACATAGATTTTTTCCAAATATGAATTGAAAATAATATTTTTTTTTACTTGTATGTCCTATTGATGTCAATTTGACAAATGGTTAAAGTTCCTCAGGTCCTGTTTTCTTGCCTCTTTTTCTGTTAAGTTCTTTAGAGAGTATGTTAAGAATCTCCATCTAAAACTCCAGAACTGGTGGTTTCTTCTTTTCCTCATGCTATTATTTTTTTTTCTTTCAGATACCTGAGGTTCATCTTATTAAATCTTTTATACTTTATGATTAACATACTTTGCAATATGACATGTTCTTCTTTTCTTGGGTATCTGGCCTTGAGCACTGCTTAACCTGCTTTCAGTTTAGTCATGCCAGGATTTGTGATGTTTAGTTAGTATTTCATGCTGTGTCATTTTCATCTTTTTATCTTCAAACTTTCAATTCATTCATATTTTTGGCAAGTTTCTCTTATGTATCATATAGTCAGATTTCATCTTTATTATCTAATACTAAAATTTCTATGCTTTAATTAGAATTTTTGTTTACAAAAATATGTAATCATTAATACTCGCAACTGTAAAGCTTTCTAATATTTTTTTTCTGTTTTCTGTTTCTTGATTTTGAAGTGATTGTTAATTTTCATTTTTCTTTTCCATTAGCTTGCTTGTTTGTTCATGTTTGGTAGTTTTTTTTAGATATTGCCATACCTTATCTGTATTTGTTAATAATAAATGAGTTTTAGCAGTTCTCAGATAAAATAGGAACTTGAAAGGACATAGAAACAACAACTTTTCTATTCCAAACCTTTCTGATATCATTGCCCTGTACTTTAAATCACATGTATTGTTGTGTTTTGCTGTGTTGACTTAGCTACAGCATATACTTAGTCATCCCATTGCTCTGTGTCTCTCTCTACTTTCCCCTGTCTGGCATTATATCCTCTTTAGTTTATGAATTTTGATTACTATTTTCTTCATCTGGAAATGATGGTACTAATTCTTTTGGAAGTTTGAAAGGTTATACTTATTTGCTCTCAATTAAATTTTTTTCCTAAGTAAAAAAATTCTACCTTAATCATAAAAGTCTTAGAGAGATCAAGGGATACAAGGCTCATACCTAAACATAACAAAGGCTATATACATCAATGTTATATAGCCAATAGCTGACATCAAATTAATTGGACAGAAATTCAAAGCAATTCCACTAAAGTCAGGGACAAGACAAGGCTGCCTACTCTATCCATCTCGTCAATGTAGTGCTTGAAGTTCTAGTTGGAGCAATAAGACAACTAAAGGAGATCAAGGGGATACAAATCGAAAAGGAAGAAGTCAAAGTGTCACTATTTGCAGTGATATCATAGTATACCTAAGTTATCCGAAAAACTCTACCAGAGAACTCCTGCAGCTAATAAACACCTGCAGCAAAGTGTCTGGATACAAAGTTAATTCAAAAAATCAGTAGCACTCCAGTATACAAAAAATAATCAGTCTGAGAAAGAAATTAGGGAAGCAGCACCCTTCATAATAGCCAAAAATAATATAAAGTAGCTTGGTATTACTCTAACCAAGTGAGTGAAAGACCTGTATGACAAGAACTTCATCTCTGAAAAAAGAAATTGAAGAAGATAACAGAAAATAGAAAGATCTCCCATGCTCATAGATAGGTAGGATTAACATAGTAAAAATGGCCACTTTTTCCAATTCAATGCAATTCCCATCAAAATAACAACAAAATTCTTCACAGAGCTTGAATGAACAATTCTCATCTTCATATGAAAACAAAACAAAACAAAACAAAAAACAAAAACCCCAGAGTAGCTAAAACAATACTATACAATAAGAGAACTTCTAGAGGTATCTCCATCCCTGACTTCAGGCTGTACTAGATAGCAATAGTAAGAAAAATTTCATGGTATTGGCATAGAAACAGACTGATTGATCAATGAAATAGAACTGAAGACCCAGAAACAAACCCACACACCTATGAACAACGTGATTTTTGACAAAGAAGCTAAAAACCATACAATGGAAAAAAGTAAGCATTGTCAGCAAATGGTGCTAGTCCAAATTGATGTCTACATGTTGAAAAATACAAATAGCTCCATATTTATTACCCTGCACAAAAATCAAGTTCAAGTGGATTAAAGACCTAAACATAAAACCAGAAACACTAAATCTATTAGAAGGGAAAATGGGAACCACCTTTGAACTCATTGGCACAGGAGACAACTTCCTGAACAGAATACCAACAATCAATAAGTGGGACTTCATGAAACTGAAAAGCTTCTGTAAGACAAAGGAAACTGTCAAAATAACAAAATGACAGCTACGGATTGGGAAAAGATCTTTACCAACCCTACATCTGACAAAGGGCTAATATTCAAATACATAGAGAACTTAAGAAATTAAACACTAACAAACCAAACAACCCAATTAAAAAATGGGATACAGAGTTAAACAGAGAATTCTCAATAGAGGAATCTTGAATGACAGAGAAGCACTTAAAGAAATGTTCAAATTCCTTAGTCATCGGGAAAATGCAAATCAAAGCAACTCTTAGATTCTATCTTACACCTGTCAGAATAAAAAATTCAAGTGACAGTACATGCTGGCAAGGATGTGGAGAAAGGGGAATACTCCTCCATTTCTGGTGGTGTGAAAACTTGTACAACCCCTTTGGAAATCAATCTGAAGGTGTCTTAGAAAATTGGGAATAGATTTACCTCAAGACCCAGGTATATCACTCCTGGGCACATACCCAAAAGGTGTGCCACCATACCACAGGGTCACTTGCCCAGCTATGTTCATAGCAGCTTTTTCCATAATAGCCAGAATCCGGAAACAACCCAGGTGCCCCTCAACTGAAGAATGGATAAAGAAAATATGACACATTTAAACAATGGAATACCACTCAGCTATTAAAAATGAGGAAACCATGGAATCTGCAGGCAAATGGATGGAACTAGAAAAGAGCATCCTGAGTAAAGTAACACAGAAGCAGAAAGACACACATGGTATGTGTTCACTTATAAGCAGATATTAGCCATGTATTACAGGATAACTATACTACTAGTCACAGATTCAAAGAAGCTAAGTAACAAAGATGGCACAAGGGAGGCCTTCTTCGAATCTTACTCAGATGGGGAAATAGAAGAGATGGTGGAAGAGGAAGCATAGAAAGTGTGGAGAGGGAGACAAATGGTGGGGAGGGGCTATGAAATCTAGGGAGGGAAGGTTTGAGGGCCTGGAGGGAAAAGGGAAACTGAAAGCAGGGGCATCACAGAGACAAGCTGGAGACCTGAGACAGGTCTCCAGGGAGGATGTGGGGATGTCTACAAGATATGCAGAGATAGAGCGGAGACTGAGGAAATGAACAACTAATGCCTGGCCCAACCTGACACCCATCCCATGGGAGAAAGCCAATCCCTGACACCATTAATGATTCTCTGTTATGTTTACAGACAGGAGTCTAATTTAACCATTCTCTGAGAGCACCCCCCTCAGCAGCTGATAGAATCAGATGCTGAAACTCACAGCCAAGCAGCAGGCAGAGCTTGGGTAGTCCTGTGAAAGAGTTAGGGCTTGGGGGTGGAATACAGAAGGACCCGTAGTGGATGCTCCAAGACCAACAGACTCAACTAAACTAAATTCAGCTCCAGAGGTGAAAGCACCAACCAAAGAGCATGCATGGACCTGACCTAGGCCCCCTAACCACAAGTAATGGATGGGCATTTTGATCTTCATGTGGGTCCCCTATTAAGTTGAGCGGTGCTGTCTGTGACATAGACTCTGTTGCCTGCTTTCAACTGCTTTGCCCTAGCCGGGCCACCTTGCCTGGCCTTAGTGGATGACAGGGGGAGCTCGGCCCTGATTTGACTTGATGTGCTGGGATGAGTTGGAGGGAGATAAAGCTCCCCTTTTCTGAAGACAAGGGAAGGGGGGTTAGGGGAAAGAAGGTTGGAGGGAGGAACTGGGAGGAGAGGAGTGATGGGGCTATGATTGAGATGTAAAGTAAATATATATTAAAAATAAATTTAAAAAGAATTCTAGATGGATATTTATCTTTATTCAATATTGTCTTCTATCACACGTTTCTTTTCAAAAGTCACCTATCAATCGTTTAATTTATTTCTTTTGCCAGCAATACATTAATTTTTAAAGAACTGTTTTAAAGATTTTTATTTTTGTGTTGAGTTTAGCCATACTATTGCCATTATGACTTTACTTAGAATCACTTCTATTTGTCCTGGATGGAATTTATAGTGATTTAACATTTTTTATAAATCTTGGAAAATTTTCAACCATTATCTTATTTTTAACATTATATATATTGTCTCTATTTCTATGATTCTAATCCTATGTGTGTGCTTAAGCACGTATGTCTTTATGTATTTGTGTGTGTATATACATATAGATATATAGATGTGTGTAAGAGTTTTACTTTTAATATGTTCCATACCTGAGTACTGTGCATAATGCAGCACCTTCAAATAATAAAATACAATATAAAATGAAAACAAGAGATCCATATGTGGATTCCGTTGTTCTCCTTGCCACCTCTGGAGCCTGCTGGAGGTGCCCTCAGCTCCCGACTCTCAGCTCTCTGTTCTATTTGCTTCTTTCTCATTACTCTTCCAAAATTACAAATAACTGCAATCACCTGTTCTTTCCCCTTCTTTTACATCAGTTTTTGCTGGTGCCTCCTGTTGCCTTCAACTGTTTTTTTTTTCCCTAAATTCAGTTATTGTAATTCTTAATAGCCCATAAGGTCTTACAGACACCAAACCCAATTGCCAACAATCGATTGCATTTTTTTTTTCTATTTTTCTATGTGGCATAATGTATCATTGTATAAATATTCTAAAATTTATGCATACTTATGGATACTTAGGTTGTTTTCAATATTTTTACTGCAACACAAAGAACAGACAGTAACTTTAATATCTATCTGTCTATCTATCTCTCTCTCTATATATATAAAATTTCTCCATCTGCAAATATTCAAGATCATGAAGTTCCTAGGATCATATTGCTTAATTATATAGGATGTATGGAGCTGAATATCTGTCTCAGTTTATTGAGTACCTAGTATTCAGGAAGCTCTGAGTTCAGACCCCAGCATCACATAAACAGGATGTCATTGCTTATACCTAAATTGCATCACTCTGGAGGTAGAAGCAGGAGAATCAGAAGTTTAGGTCATCTCTATACATAGCAAATTTGAGTCCAGCCTTTTATACAGGAGGCTTTAAAAAAAAGCAGCAATTAAAAAACCAAAGAGAATATGCACTTGCATTTGGATGCATATTGCCATATTGTCTTCCTTGAAATGTTTACCAGTTTACATTCCAAATATTGCACATGAACATGCCTATGCCCACAGCCTGACAACACAGTGTATTCTTTTACTTTTGGTATTTGTCAATTTGGTTGCTAAAGTTTGCCTCTTATTATAGTTTCAATTAGTGTTACTGTTTTTGTGTGAGAGATTGAACACCTTTCTTATGATCCAAGTTCCAAGTTAGCACATTGCTCTAGGGATTTGTCACAGACAATCAACATTTCCTAGGGCAGGCTGCAATGAATTCATTTAAAATTTTCTGCTAAAGAAGAGCTTTATCTTACATTTTCATCTTTTTGATGTTTCTTTGAAAGCCTTTAAGAAAAGGAACAAGTTTCTAAGGATTTACTGTGGTTAACAGTTATAACCATACATAGCACAGCATTTATCAGGGTATCCAGGTATTACAGTGCAGTTCCTAACCCCAGTGCCCTCACTGCATGGTCCAGACCCTTTCATCATCTGACTGCCATGCCCACTGAACACTCTGTTTCCTCTGTACTTCCCAGAGCTTGTATCTTTTATTCTCTTCCTACTTGCTGTGTCGTCTTCTGCTCTAGATTCTCCTCAGTGGAGTTACATCTGTCCGTCTTTGAATTGATTACTTAACTAGGCATGTTTGCAAGGGGCACCCTTATTACAGCCATATATTAAAAACCTAGGCATTTTAATGGATGAGTAGACATCTATCTATCTATCTATCTATCTATCTATCTATCTATCTATCTATCTGTGTGTGATGTAAATAATCCAAAAGTCTATCAATAGAAAAATGGCTCAATAATATGTAATATCTTTTGGTTGCTATTAATAATTCTATTATCATGAACATGAATATGCAGTCTCTTTTGTGTCTCTGTCTTTGTTTCTTCATATATATATGTATAAATATATATCTGGGATTGGGATTGACTTGGTTAAATATTTATTTATTATCATTGTTATTTTGTTGTTTATTTGGTAATTTTGAATGTGTGTGTGTGTGTGTGTGTGTGTGTGTACATTGTTGTGAATATCAGAGGATAACTTGGTTCTCTATTTCCATTTTATGGGTTCCAGGAATAGAACTCAGGTTATTAGACATAGTGGAAAGCATCTTTACTTGCTATGACATCTTCTCTGCCCAGAATTGCTTACTTAGTTAAGAAAATGCCAAGTGTTTTTCTCAACAACGGCCATTACATGTTGCAGACTTATCAGCAATACTTAGGGTTATATTTTCTCATATCCTTGCCAATCATTGTCCTTTACCTTATCCTCATTTATTGTCTATGCTGAGCTAGGAAGAAAGGGTTTATTTGGCTTACACATCCTAATAACAGTCTATTACTGAGGGGAATCTGGGCAGGAGCTCAGGACAGAAACCTGGAGACAGGAACAGAAGCAGAGGCCACAGAGGAAGGAATGCTACTCACTGGCTTGCTTCTCATGGCTCATTCAACCTTCTTTCTTAATGTAACCCAGGACCTCAGGGTTACATAAAGCCCAGGGGTAGCACCTGCAGTGGCCTGGATCATCCCACACCAATCATTAATGAAGAAAATGCCCCACAGTCTTGCCTCCAGGCCAATCTGATTAAGATATGTTCTTTTTTTTTTTTTTTGATGTCTTTTTCTTTTTTTTTTTAATTTTATTTTTCTTTTTTTTTTAATTTTATTTTTCTTTTTAGTTACATTTTGTTAACTCTGTGTCCCAGCTGTATCCCGCTCCCTCATTCCCTCCCCAACCCCACACTCCCTCCCTGGTCTCCTCCCTGCCCCTTTCCAAGTCCACTGATAGGGGAGGACCTCCTCCCCTTTCATTTGACCCTGTTTTATCAGGTATCTTCAGGGCTGGCTGCAAAGTCCTCCTCTGTGGCCTAACAGACTGCTCCTCCCCTGGGGGGGGGGGTCAAACAGCCTGCCCTTGAGATCCTGTTAGAAATAGTCCGTGTTCCCCTTACTTTGGAAAACTACTTGGTTACTGAGCTACCATGTCCACATCTGAGCAGAAGTTCTAGGTTATATCCATAGATGGTCCTTGGTTGAGTGTCAGTCTCAGAAAAGACCCTGTGCCCAGATATATTTGGTCCTTGTAGAGCTCCTATCCTTTCCATATCATACTAACTTCCCTTCTTTCATATGATTCCCTGCACTCTGCCGAGGGTTTGGTTATGAGTCTTAGTGTCTGCTTTGAAACACTGATAGGTAGAGTCTTTCATATGCCTTTTGTGGTAGACTCCTGTCATACGTTCAATGCACATCCCATTTGTCTTTCTAAATGAGGATTAATCACCTTTGCCTGTGTCCACTTTCTTGATTATCTTCTTTAGGTGTGTAGATTTCATTATGTTTATCATGTCTTGTAGGTCTATATAAGCGAGTATATACCATGTTTGTCTTTCTCCTTCTGGGATACTTCACTCAGAATGATCTTTTCTAGATCCCACCACTTGCCTGCAAATTTCATGATTCCCTCATTTTTGGTTGCTGAGTAGTATTCCATTGTGTAAAAATACCACAATTTCTGTATCCATTCCTCCATTGATGGACATCTGGGTGGTTTCCAGCTTCTGGCTATTACAAATAAAGCTGCTACAAACATGGTTGAACAAATGTCCTTGTTGTGTACTTGAGCAAATTTTGGGTATATACCTAGGAGTGGTATAGCTGGGTCTTGAGGTAGCACTACTCCTAGTTGTCTGAGAAAGTGCCAGATTGACTTCCAAAGTGGTTGAACCAGTTTACATTCCCACCAGCAATGGAGGAGGGTTCCCTTTTCTCCACAACCTCTCCAGCATGTGCTATCACTTGAGTTTTTCATCTTGGCCATTCTGATGGGTGTAAGGTGAAATCTCAGGGTCGTTTTGATTTGCATTTCCCTAATGGCTAATGAGGTTGAGCATTTCTTTAAGTGTTTCTCTGCCATTCGATGTTCCTCTTTCGAGAATTCTCTGTTTAGCTCTGTTCCCCATTTTTTAATTGGATTACTTGGTTTGTTGCTTTTCTGCTTCTTTAGTTCTTTATATATACTGGATATTAGCCCTCTGTCAGATAAAGGGTTGGTGAAGATTCTTTCCCAATCTGTAGGCTGTCTATTTGTTTTGATGACAGTGTCTTTTGCTTTACAGAAGCTTTTCAGTTTCATGAGGTCCCATTTATTGATTGTTGCTCTTAGAGCCTGTGCTGTTGGTGTTCTGTTCAGGAAGTTGTCTCCTGTGCCAATGAGTTCTAGGCTGTTCCCCACTTTTTTTTCCAACTGATTTAGAGTATCTGGTTTTATGTTGAGGTCCTTGATCCACTTGGACTTTAGTTTTGTGCAGGGTGATAAATATGGATCTATTTTCATTTTTCTGCATGTAGACATCTAGTTGGTCCAGCACCATTTGTTGAAGATGCTGTCTTTTTTCCATTGAATGGATTTGGCATCTTTGTCAAATATTGAGTATTCATAGGTGTGTGGGTTTATTTCTGGGTCTTCTATGCGGTTCCATTGATCCTCCTTTCTGTTTCTATGCCAATACCATGTAGTTTTTATTACTGTTGCCCTGTAGTACAGCTTGAGATCGGGAATGGAGATACCTCCAGATGATCTGTTGTTGTACAGGATCGTTTTGGAGATTCTGGGTTTTTTGTTTCTCCATATGAAGCTGAGAATCTTTTTTTCAAGGTCTGTAAAGAATTGAGTTGGTATTTTGATGGGAATTCCATTGAATCTGTAGATTGTTTTTGGCAGGTTGGCCATTTTCACAATGTTAATCCTACCAATCCATGAGCACGGGAGATCTTTCCATCTTCTGAGATCTTCAATTTCTTTCTTCAGAGACTTGCAGTTTTTCTCAAACAGGTCTTTCACTTGCTTGGTTAGAGTCACACCAAGGTACTTTACGTTATTAGTGGCTATTGTGAAGGGTGTTGTTTCCCTAATTTCTTTCTCAGCCTTTTTGTCTTTGGTATACAAGAGGGCTTCTGATTTTTTTGAGTTGATTTTGTATCCTGCCACTTTGCTGAAGGTGTTTATCAGCTGAAGAAGTTCTCTGGGTGAATCTTTGGGGTCGCTCATGTATACTATCATATCATCTGCGAATAGTGACACTTTGACCTCTTCCTTTCTGATTTGTATTCCCTTGATCTCCTTTAGTTGTCTTATTGCTCTGGCTAGGACTTCAAGTACAATGTTGAAGAGATATGGAGAGAGTGGGCAGCCTTGTCTTGTCCCTGATTTCAGTAGGAATTATTTAAGTTTCTCTCCATTGAGTTTGATGTTGGCTATAGGCTTGCTGTATATTGCCTTTACTATCTTTAGGTATGTGCCTTGTATTCCTGATCTCTCCAAGACTTTAAACATAAATGGGTGTTGGACTTTGTCAAATGCTTTTTCAGCATCTAAGGAGATGATCATGTGGTTTTTCTCCTTCATTTTGTTTATGTGGTGGATTACATTGATGGATTTCCGTATGTTGAACCACCCTTGCATTCCTGGGATAAAGCCTACTTGGTCATGGTGGATGATATCTTTGATGTGTTCTTGGATTCGGTTTGCAAGTATTTTATTGAGTATTTTTGCATCAATGTTCATAAGAGAGATCGGTCTGAAGTTCTCTTTTTTTTGTTGGATCTTTGTGTGGTTTAGGTATCAAGGTGACTATGGCTTCATAGAATGAGTTTGGTAGTGTTCCTTCTATTTCTATTTTGTGGAATAGTTTGAGGAGAATTGGTGTTAGTACTTCTTTGAAGGTCTTGTAGAATTCTGCGCTAAAGCCATCTGGTCCAGGGCTTTTTTTTTGGAGGAGAGACTGTTAATGACTGCTTCAATTTCCTTGGGAGATATAGGGCTATTCAGTCTTTCTACCTGATCTTGACTTAATTTTGGTAGATGGAATCTGTCAAGAAAGTTATCCATTTCATTTAGATTTTCAAATTTTGTGGCATATAGGCTTTTGTAGTATGACCTAATAATCGTTTGGATTTCCTCAGTGTCTGTAGTTATGTCCCCATTTTCCTTTCTGATTTTGCTGATTTGGATAGTTTCTCTCTGCTTTTTAGTTAGTTTGGCTAAGGGTTTGTCTATCTTGTTGATTTTCTCAAAGAACCAGCTTTTTGTTTCATTGATTCTTTGGATAATTTTATTTGTTTCTAATTGATTGATTTCTGCCCTTAGTTTGATTATTTCCAGCCGTATGCTCCTCTTGGGTGTATCTGCTTCTTTTTTTTCTAGGTTTTTCAGTTGGGCCATTAAGTTGTTTGTATGTGATGTTACGGATTTCTTCTTGTAGGTACTTAGTGCTATAAATTTTCCTCTGAGCACTGCTTTCAATGTGTCCCATAAATTTGGGTATGTTGTGCCTTCATTTTCATTGAATTCTAGAAAGTCTTTAATTTCTTTCTTTATTTCTTCCTTGACCCAGCTGTCATTGAGTAGTAAGTTGTTCAGTTTCCATGTGCGTGTTGGCTTTTTGTTGTTTCTGTTGTTGTTGATGTCCAGCTTTAGTCCATGGTGGTCAGATAGTATACAAGGGATTATTTCAATCCTTTTGTATCTGTTGAGGCTTGCTTTGTGACCAACTATATGGTCTATTTTGGAGAAGGTTCCATGTGGTGCTGAAAAGAAGGTGTACTCTTTTGAGTTTGGGTGAAAAGATCTGTAGACGTCTATTAGGTCCATTTGATTTAGGGATTCTGTGAGTGCTTTTATTTCCCTATTTGGTGTCTGTCTGGTTGATCTGTCCCTTGATGAGAGTGGGGTGTTGAAGTCTCCCACTATTAAGGTATTAGGATCAATGTATGATTTAAGCTTTAATATTGTTTCATTTACGAATGTAGGTGTTCTTGTATTTGGGGCATAGATATTCAAAATTGTGATGTCCTCTTGTTGGATTTTTCCTTTGATGAGAATATAGTGGCCCTCTTTATCTTTTTTGATTAGCTTCGGATGAAAGTCTATTTTATTAGATATTAGGATGGCTACTCCAGCTTGTTTTCTGGAACCATTTGCTTGAAAAACATTTTTCCAGCCCTTTACTCTGAGGTAGTGTTTATCTTTGTTGCATAGGTGTGTTTCTTGGATGCAACAGAATGTTGGGTCCTGTTTCCGTAACCATTCTGTTAGCCTGTGTCTTTTTATTGGTGAGTTGAGTCCATTAATATTGATAGATAATATTGACCAATGCATGTTAGTTCCTTTTGTAATGGAGTCGATGATCTTACCCTGTTTCATTGCTTGTTTTCTTTTCATTTTTGTTGGGATATTATCTGTATGCCCTGTTTTCTTGGGTGAATTTGTTTTCGTTGGATTGGAGTTTTCCTTCTAGTATCTTCTGTAGGGTTGGTTTGCTGTGTAGATATTGCATAAATTTAGTTTTGTCATGGAATATTTTGTTTTCTCCATCTATGTTGATTGAAAGCTTTGCAGGGTATAGTAGTCTGGGTTGACATTTGTGATCTTTTAGAGTCTCCATGATGCTTGCCCAAGCCCTTCTGGCTTTCATAGTTTCTGATGAGAAGTCTGGTGTGATTCTGATAGGTCTACCTTCATATGTTACTTGGCCTTTTTCCCTTGCTGCTTTTAATATCTTTTCTTTGTTCTGTAGATTTAGTGTTTTGACTATGATGTGACGTGATGTGTTTCTTTTCTGGTCTAGTCTATTTGGTGTTCTGTAGGCTTCTTGTATATTTATGGACATCTCTTTCTTTAAGTTGGGAAAATTTTCTTCTATGATTTTCTTGAAAATATTTTCTGGACCTTGGAGTCTGGAGTCTTCTTTTTCATCAATTCCTATTATTCTTAGATTTTGTCTTTTCATAGCATCCTTGATTTCTTGGATATTTTGTGATTGGAACTTTTCTGATTTTACTTTTTCTTTGAGAGAAGTATCAATTTCTGCAAGTGTGTCTTCAGCTCCAGAGATTCTCTCTTCCATCTCTTGTATTCTGTTGGTGATGCTTACTTTTGTGGTTCCTGATCTTTTCTTCAAGTTCTCCAGCTCAAGAGTTTTCTCATTTTGTGTTTTCTTTATTGATTCTAATTCTGTTTTCATGCCTTGCACCATTTCTTTCATCTGTTTGAATTTGGATTCCTGTCTCTCTACGATAGACTCTATTTCTTTGTTCATTTCCTTTTTATATGCCACTAATTTTTTCTCTACTTGTGCCTCTATTTTTTTGGCTATGTTTGCCTGTGTTTCTTTAAGGGTTTTGTCTATTTCTTCTTTCTTTACCTCCAATTGACTGGCCAACTCTTTGAAAGATTTGTTCATTTCCTCCTTATGAGCCTCAAATAATTGAGCAAGCATGGCTTTAAGGTCATTTTCCTGTGCTTCTGATGAATTGGAGTATCCATCGATTTTGGGATTTGCTGGTGAAGTCATGATGTCCTGATTTATGTTGAAAGTGTTCTTTCGCCTACCCCTGGCCATTGGCTTATCTGAGACCTCCCCTGTTTGATTTTGGATTCTGCCGATCAGACTGGTACTGTCTCTCTCTCGAGTCTGGAGAATTCTTCAGGAAGTTGAGAGAGGTCCTGTGTCTTTAGCGTTTGCTGAGGACTAGCTGTACCTGTGGGAGGAAAGTACGCAGGTGCAAACAGAGGCAAATGCAAGCATGCGTGCGTGTGTGTGTGTTTGTGTGTGTGTGTGTAAGTGGGCGTGGGCGTGTGTCTCGAGGGACAGAGTGATGGCTAATGTTGAACCCTTGAGTGTGTGGGAGGGGCTCTGCAATGTATATGTCGCAGGCACTAGTGATGATCGCAGCGCAATTTCTGGCATTAACTGCCTTAACTCCTCAATTAGACCCACAGAGCAGGAACTTCAATGTTCCAAGTGCCCCTCTGTTTCCCAAAGTGGGTATATGGGTGGGAGGGCGTTCGATGCCTGGCTTCTGTTTTAGAAGGACCCAGGATCAGGGGAGCTGCAGATTCTCAAGGGTGCACTCACTTACAGGCAGGTCACTTGGCAGAGATCGGGGTATCTGGGCTCTCTGCTCTCTGGTTTGGCCCTGCTTCTTTGATGTGCTCCGCCAGTTCCGTGCTGCTGTCACTGCCAGGTTATAAGGTCTTGCTGCAGCTGGAGATTTCAGGGTGGTCACGTCAGTAGGAATCGGGGTAAACAGGCTTTCTGTTCTCTGGTTTGGCCCTGGTTAGTCTTAAACTGGAGGGCTGATGTGCCCTGCCAGCTCAGTGCTGCTCCGCCGCCAGGTTAGAAAGTCCCGCTGTAACTGGAGACTGGGTTGCTAGTCCAGATGCTTTCTGGGAAGTCCTGGGGTCTCTTCACTGTGCTCTCCAAGCTTCGGAGGCCCAGCGCCTGGTGTGTCTAGCTTGTATGGCGTTTCTGTCTGGTTTTGGTGAGTATATAGCGTATTCTCTGTCACTGTGGGATTGGGCGGGCTGTACCGTCAGTGATGGCGCTCCTGTGGAGCTAGTATGGCGTCTAGCAGACTCACGCCCTTGGAGGATGGTGCAGCCGCCGCGCGAATCTGGGGCTCCAAGACACAGTACTGCTGGCCTTTGCCGATAAAGGGCTTGGGGCTCCGCCTCAGTGGCTGCAGGCCCCAGGCAGTTAGGTCTGCGCTGAGAAAGGCGAATCCGCTGTGCCGAGGAGGAGGGAGGTCTGGGGGAGGGGAGTGCCGAGAGATCAAAGGATCGTTTCTCACCTTCCCCAAACAAGTCCCTGGGTGACCCGAGACCAAGGTTTTCACCTCCTGCGATGTTCCCTGTTGTTTAGAAAGTCTCTCCGTTGTTTTCCTGGCTTCAGAAGTTCTTCCACTCATCAACTCAGAACTTTATCTCTTCCACAGCTCGGAAACTGTGTGTGCTAGTCGCCATCTTGGCTCCGCCCCCTAAGATATGTTCTTAATTGATGTTCCTTCTTCCTAAATGACTGTAGCTTGTGTCAAGTTGACAAAAAATAACCAGTACAACATTAAACAAACAAAGCCCACAATGCAAACTATAGCTGTCCTTGTAAGTAGAAAGAGCGATCTCATTGTATTTTGATTGACATTTCTCTAATGATGAGTGATAGGAGGTATCTTTTCATCGGTTTGTGTAGATTCTTTGGAGTAAATGTCTATGTAAGTCCTTACTCATGTTCCTCTGGGGTATTATTCACTATTACTATGTTAACGCATTCCTTATATATTCTACCAAAAAATCCCTTGTTAGATATGTGTTTTATAAATTTTCTATGATTGAGTACGCTGTGGTTTTTATGCTTTGTTTTTGGTAGTATCTTTGAATACATTTGAGAATCCTCTAATTTTGATGAAGTATAAATTATTTACATCTTCTTTTACTGCACCCTTTTTTAATTTTTAAATTTTTTTTCTTCACAATTTATTCATCTACACAATGGAATACTATTCAGCTACTAAAAACAAGGAAATCATGAAATTTGAAGGGAAATGGATGGAACTAGAAGAGATCATCCTGAGTGAGGTAACCCAGACACAGAAAGACAGGCTTGGTACACACTCACTTATCAGCAGGTATTAGCATTTAATATAGGACAGCCATCTACAGCCCTAAAGAAGCTCAAAACTAAGGAGGACCCCAGGGAGGATGCTTATATCTCATTCAGAATGGCAAACAGGATAGACACCAGAAGTGGTGGAAGAGAGGAAACAGGATGGGAGTCTACTATATAGGGTCCTCTGAAAGAATTCACCAAAAAGGGGATTGAAGCAGATGCTGAGATTCAGGGTTCAACTTTCGGGAGAGCGCAGGAAGTCTTATGGAGGAAGAGAGGGTTGATAATAGAGCAACAAGGAGGGAACAGGAGCCCCCCAAGGAGACAAACAAAATGAAAGATCTGAGCCCTGAGAATCCTGCAAAGACAGATGCACCAAGAGAGGACCTAGATCCCCTGCTCAGATGTGGCATATTGGCAGCTCAGTCTCCATGTGAATCTCTGAGTAAGGGGAACAGGGTCTTCCTCTATCAGGAACTCAGTTGACTGCTCTTTGATCACTTGCCCCAGGTTATGAGGCCTTACCAGGCCATGAAGGAAGAGGATCCAGGCAGTCCTGATGATACTGAACAAACTATGGGCAGATGGCAATAGTGGAGAACTCCCCCTTTCAGTGGACTAGGGAAAGGGAATAGGGGGAAGAGGGAAGAGGGGAGAACTGAGGGAGTTGAGGAAGAGGATTTCAATCAGGATATAGAAATTCTTCCAGAAGCACTAAATTGCTTTTAGGAAGGGTATTCACTCCTTTATTTCTGTTTCTTTCTACGTGATTCACTTTTCTAGTGACTTACTACATGTGAAATTGCTGTCTTAACTTCTTTTACAGGTTGTTTGTTGCTGTTGTATGAAAACACAACTGTCCTGTATAATGATCTCATGTTTGGAACTTTGCTGCTTTTGTCAGCTCTAGTTGCTGTCTTCTAATAATTGTCTTCTAGATTTTGTGAAGTTTTAAATACAGGACCCTGTAGCCGCTGAATAGGCACAGAAGTATCTCTTTCTTTCCCCACTGGCTCCCTTTATTTCTTTTACTTTTCCTGTAGATCTCATTGTAACTTAAGGTGCAGCATTGAAAAGTAGCACCAAAACAGCATCCCTTTCTGAATTCCCTGGGGTGTCCACATGCGTCTAGGGAGGAATTGCAGTCTTCAGTCACTGAGTATAAGCCATTTAACTTTGTGTAACTCAGAGTGTTCCAAATGTATTTGATTATGGGGCAAACTATCATATTGGAGAACACTTTTCCTGGTAAACAAATACCTAGAATTAGTCCATGACATCCGACTATCAAAGTAAACTTTCTGGTGTTCAGAGAATATACTCAACTTTTGACTCTTATGTGGAGACTTCATTATTTAAGATACTTTTAATTTTATTTGATACATAGCAGCTATATATATGTAAGGGTGCATTCTGACCCCTCAGTACATTTATACATGGTCCAGTAGTCACATTAGGGTAATTAGTAGGCAGTCTTCACCTCAGTCTTCATATCTTTGCATTGGTAGTATTCAAAATCCTGCCTACTAGTTGCTTTGAAATACACAGCTAATGCTGTTGGTCATACTTATTCTGTGTGCAATAGAATGATAGAAGTTGTTTCTCTTACCCTACTGTACCCCTGTACTTCATAACTGTCTTCTTTCCAGGCTCTCTCTATCATTTTCTCATTGCTTTGGTAACCAGTGTCCTCCTCTTCACTTCTGTTATCACCTTTTAAGCTTTTAAATAGAAGTGAGAATATAGGATGTTTGTCTTTCTCTGCCTGACTTATTTAATTTAACACAGTGTTGTCTATTATCTTGTAAACTTCAGAGTTTCATTTCTGTTTGTTGATGAAATAATATTCCATATATACACCACATTTTTCAGTGGATGCCTAAGTTGGTTTTGTATCTTTGTTCCAATATTTTTAAGGAAGTCACTTTATCTAGTTAATCATTTCCTCCAAAGCTTTCAGCAAAACTTCACAAGTTTAAGAAAAAGGAACTGTGATCAATCCATCAAGCAAGCAGATGTGGCTACCTGTGAAAATCATGGAGTGGGCTGCAGCTGGTTCCGAGAGGGAGGACTGCCTCGTGTCATGCTCTTGCATGTTTTGTATGCTTGCAGGACAGAGCAGAAATTCTCCACAGCTGAATGCTTCATAGTTTGTCTTTAAGGACAAAAGAGACTTCAGGTATTTTCTTCTCTGATTGCATTTTCTTTTCTCCCATCAGAACCCATCAGGTATCATAGCACATATCATGTACTTCATGTACATATCTTCCCTCAGATTGTTCCAAGCAAGATCGTGAAAACTCTCTTCTGAGCATATTATTCCCAGAAAGCAAAAGGATAAAAAGATGGTGGCAGACTTTGACTTGCAAATTGGTAGCAGAAGGACAAGCAGGTGGAAGACTTACAGTGACCAAGCAGGCAGACAGTGCTGTCAGAACAGTCTCAGCAGAGTCCTCTGGCCTTATGGGAACAGCCAGGGGGAATTTATTCATAAAGCTGATCATATATGATCCTAATATTGATTTGTGTTGAAGATGGCTCAGTTTTGTCTGTTTTTTTTTTTTTTTAATTTCATTTTTTGGGAAGTCAGATGCACAGAAAGTGTTGTTTTTCTTTCTGTTACTCCACATTGGTTCCCTCCCTTCCTTCCCACTTGAATACCTGGAGTACCTCTGCCACCCACTATTCACAGTATTGTTGGTTGTTTGCTCTTTCTACTTCGGGTGGTTTTTATCCTTATTGAATTAGTGAGTCCTTTTTCCAAGTCTTTCTAAGTGAGTCCCCAACCCTTACCACCTGCTACTCTGTCTCCTGTATTCTGAAGATGTTTCCTAAGTGCCTACTAAACAAGCAAATAGATAAGCTATTTCAGAAGGAAAGGGGATTTGCTGATACAATGGCATGCAATCTATACAGACAGACCTCGCTTGATTGAACACACACATTGTCACTATACTGTACTTCATCTATCATTCGACTAGACATAACTGAAGCAAACACTGTGACCCCAAGATGTTGAAAATGCCAGAGTTGTTGGATATCTACCAAAGAGCACTGAAAGCCAGGTGTGGAACTAGTCCAAATGAGAGAAGTGTATTTCAGTCAACAAATATGTGAGAAAATAACTATTTCCCCACATCTCTCCAATTATCTAAATCACAATCAGCTCAAAACAGACATGAAACAGACACTTGCAGCTACGTAGAGGCCAAGAGCAGGCACTTCCCTCAAGACATCATATGTGGTACCCAGGAAGGTATTGAGTGCAATAAGCATGGATCAGATGACAAATAACTTAGGTAGGAGCTTAAACCTAAAAAAAAAAAAAAAAAAGCCCAGGGCCAGATGGTTTCAGCACAGAATTCTACCAGACCTTCAAAGAAGAGCTAACAGCCATATTCTTCAAAATATTCCACAAAATAGAAACAGAAGGAACACTATCAAACTCATTCTATGAAGCCACAGTCACCTTGGTACCTAAACCTCACAAAGACCAAACAAAGAAAGAGAATTTCAGGCCAATCTCCCTCATGAACATTGATGCAAAAAATACTCAACAAAATACTTGCAAACCGAATCCAAGAACACATCAAAGATATCATCCACTACGACCAAGTAGGCTTCATCCCAGGCATGCAGGGGTGGTACAATATACCGAAAGCCATCAATGTGATCCACCATATAAACACACTGAAAGAAGAAAACCACATGATCATCTCCTTAGATGCTGAAAAGGCATTTGACAAAATCCAACATCCATTCATGTTTAAAGTCTTGGAGAGATCAGGGATACATGGCACATACCTGAACATAGTAAAGGCAATATACAGCAAGCCTATAGCCAATATCAAACTCAATGGAGAGAAACTTAAATAATTCCTACTGAAATCAGGGACAAGGCAAGGCTGCCCACTCTCTCCATATCTCTTCAACATTGTTCTTGAAGTCCTTGCTAGAGCAATAACACAGTTGAAGGAGATCAAGGGGATACAAATTGGAAAGGAAGAAGTCAAAGTATCACTATACCTATAGTATACCTGAGTGACCCCAAAAGTTCTACCAGGGAACTCCTACAGCTGATAAACACCTTCAGCAAAGTGGCTGGATACAAAATTAACTAAAAAAAAATCAGTAGCCCTCCTGTATACAAAAGACAAAAGGACCGAGAAAGAAATTAGGGAAAAAACACTCTTCGTAATAGCACAAAGGACATAAAGCACCTTGGTGTGAACCTAACCAAGCAAGTCAAAGACTTGTATGAAAAAAATTCCAGTCTCTGAAGAAAGAATTAGAAGAATATATCAGAAGATGGAAAGATCTCCCATGTTCATGGCTAGGCGGGATTAATATAGTGAAAATGGCCATCTTACCAAAAGCAATCTACAGATTCAATGCAATTCCCATCAAATTACCAACACAATTCTTTACAGACCTTAAAAGAAAAATTCTCACCTTCATATGGAACAACAAGAAACCCAGAATTGCTAAAACAATTCTCTACAGTAAAAGATCTTCAGGAGGTATTTCCATCCCTGATCTCAAGTTGTACTATAGAGCAACAATACTAAAAACTGCATAGTACTGGCATAGAAACAGACTGGTGGATCAATGGAATAGAATGGGAAACCCTGACATAAATCCACACCCTTATGGACACCTAATTTTTGACAAAGATGCCAAAACCATTCAATGGAAAAAAGACAGCATATTCAACAAATGGTGCTGGTCTAACTGGATGTCTACATGTAGAAAAATGCAAATAGATCCATACTTATCACCCGGCACAAAACTAACTAAAGTACAAGTGGATCAAAGAACTCAACATAAAACCAGAAACACTAAACCGCTTAGAAGAAAAAGTGGGGAAGAGCCTTGAACTCATTGGCACAGGAGACAACTTCCCAAAGAGAACACCAACAGCACGGGCTCTAAGAGCAACAATCAATAAATGGGACCTGATGAAACTGAAAAGCTTCTGTAAAGTAAAGGACACTGTTGTCAGAACAAAAGGACAGCCTACAGATTGGGAAAGGATTTTCACAAACCCTATATCTGACATAGGACTAATATCCAGTATACATATAAAGAACTCAAGAAGTTAAACAGCAAAAAAATCAAGTAATCCAATTAAAAAATGGAGTACAGAGCTAAACAGAGAATTGGCAATAGAGCAATATCGAATGGCAGAGAAACACTGAAAGAAATGCTCAACCTCATTAGCCATCAGGGAAATGCAAATCAAAACGACCCTAAGATTTCACCTTACACCCATCAGAATGGCTAAGATCAAAAACACAAGAGACAACACATGCTGGAGAGGTTGTGGAGAAAGGGGAACCCTCCTCCACTGCTGGTGGGAATGTAAACTTGTACAACCACTCTGGAAAGCAATCTGGCGCTTTCTCAGACAACTAGGAATAGCGCTTCCTCAAGATCCAGCTATACCACTCCTAGGCATATACCCAAAAGAGTCTCAAATACACAATAAGGACATTTGCTCAACCATGTTTGTAGCAGCCTTATTTGTAATAGCCAGAATCTGGAAACAGCCCAGATGCCCCTCAGTGGAGGAATGGATGTACAAATTGTGGTATATCTACACAATGGAATATTACTCAGCAATAAAACACAAGGAAATCATGAAATTTGCAGGTAAATGGTGGGATCTGGAAAAGATCATCCTGAGTGAGCTATCCCAGAAGCATAAAGATACAAACAGTATATACTCACTCATATAGACATATAATATAGGGTATACCTACTAAAATCTGTACACCTAAAGAAACTAATCAAGAGGGAGGACTCTTGCTAAAATGTTCAATTCCTATCCAGAAAGGCAAAAAGGCTGGATATCAGAAGAAGGAGAAAAGAGGGAACAAGTTAGGAGCCTGATACAGAGGACCTTTGAAAGGCTCTGCCCTACAGACTATCAATGCAGATGCTAAGACTTATGGGCAACATTTGGGCAGAGTGCAGGGAATCTTATGAAAGAAGTGGGAAACAGTAAGATCTGGAGAGGACAGGAACTCCACGAGGAGAGCAACAGAACCAAAAAATCTGAGCACAGTGGTCTTTCCTGAGACTGACACTCCAATCAAGGACTATGTATGGAGATAACCACAGACCCTTGCACAGATGTAGCCCATGGCAGTTCAGTATCCAAGTGGGTTCCATTGTAATAGGAACAGGGACTGTCTCTGACATGAACTGATTGGTCTGCTCTTTAATTACCTCCCACTGATGGGGAAGCAGCATTACCAGACCACAGAAGAAGACAATGTAGTCACTCCTGATGAGACCTAATTGGCTAGGATCAGAGGGAAGGAAAAGAAGACCTCCCCTATCAGTGGACTTGGGGAGGGGCATGCATGCAGAGGGTGGAGGAAGGGAGGGATTGGGACAGGAGGAGGGCAGAAACCACAGGGGGGATACAAAGTGAATAAAGTGTAATTAATAAAGAATTAAGAAAAACAGAAAATAAAACAAAAAGCAAGCAAGCAAACAAACAAACAGAAACTCAGAGAAAGGACTTAATGAATGCAATGAAGTTAATAAAAAGCTGACTGGAATGAAGTAGAATACAAGATGAAACAACCCCTTTGAAAGCTGAAAACAACTGCAAAAACAGTGTTTGGCAGAGCTTAAATTTGACAAAGAGGAGAAGAAGGAATGACACCAAGAGAAGAGCTGAACACAATGGTTTAAAACAGATGATGGGGGCTGAGAGGAAAGCATGATGCTGAGAATCTCACAGCACAGAGAATATGTACAGTCTTTGAAGAATGCTGCTCCTAAGTTATTCATTTTATCCAGGTCATGTGAAAGGATGTGAACTTCTCTACATGGCTTACAAAAAGATGTGTAACATTAATATAAAACCTGACAGTGACAGTTTAAAATTGATAAGTACAGAATGAATACACTTAAGAAAGAACATCAATTCAAATGGTTGTCAGTAAAGTATTTCTAAACTGAATAGAACTGTCCATCAAAATCACCCTTCAGCATAGTTAGGCAGGCTTCACCACAGAATCCACAAATGAGTGTTATGTATCTATTAACTCATTCATTCAGCATCGAAGACAGGATCCAGCATGAAAGCGTCACACTTGGAGGTGTCACAGAGGCAGGTGAAGATGATGTTTAGTATCTATCTCTGATTGAAATATTTTCCCAGAAGACTAGAAGGAATGGGAGATGTTTTCACCTGAGGAGCAACACAGACTCAGAAGCAAGAGATCAAAGTGTATGGAGCCATTCTTACTGAAATAAAAATAAGATAAAATGCTTTCTTACTATCAGTGAGCACTTTCTTGAAGTCTTGCTAATGTAATGAATATGAAACTGTGGAAGTTAACTAATGCCAAGAGCAAGCAGTACAACTGTGACTTCTAAGTCCAGAGACATTTTGTGGGGAGCTAATGAGACCACCTTGAATAAATATATTCATTTATTGTGTAACACTTTGTGGTGGTTGAATAAGAACGATCCTCTTTGGCTCATATATTTGAAAGTTTACTTTTCAGAGAATGGCACTACTTGAGAAGGATTAGGAGGCATAGCCTTATGTGATTAGGTATGGCCTTATTGGAGGAAATGTTTCACTGGATGTGGGCTTTGGGGTTTTCAGAAGCTCAAAACAGGCACTGCTCTCTATCTTTCTGCTGGCTGCAATCCAGATTTGGAAGTCTTCATGTCCTCCTCTTTCATTCCATTGTGTTCTACACTGTGATGACAATGGACTAAACATCTGAAACTGTAAGGAAGCACCCATTAAATGCTGTCCTTTATAAGAACTGCGGTGACTATGGTATCTTTTCATAGCAATAGAACACTAACAAAAAACACACATCATGCTTCCTATTATTTAAAAATTTAATGAATATATATTAGACCATAAAAATTGTATATATTACGAGGGTCCCATATTATTTTTGATACATGTATATACTGCAAAATATTTAAATTAAGTTAAACATAGCTATTTCTTTAAGCAAGTTGAAACATTTATCACTTTGGATTTTAAAAATATATGATAATGATCTGATACGTTAAATAATATATCATGTTAGAGAAGAAATATATCAACTTTAATACTATGAGTGTACAGTAGAAAATTCACTGGAAAGTATTCAAGCTTAAAATAGTGGGGACAGTTGCCTAAGAATGGTGCTAACTGGAGTTATCTACTACTTACACTGAGTTTTACTTAAAAATGGACATTTCCCCCTCAAATTACAGTAAAAATGATTCCAAGCAAAATTTTACATTTTTTTTCGAGAGTGAGAAAAATAAAATGTTTTTTAAAAAGTCACAGAAGAAATAGACTTTCATGGCCAATCACATTTCTGGGGTATAGCAGATATCTAACTTAATCATTACAAAATTTTAAATCTCAATTTAGGCTCAGAAAGTGTGTTGCATAGTTTTATGTCAACTTGACAAAAGCTAAAGTCATAGACATGAGGAAACCTCAAGTAAGAAAATGTCCCTCTAAGATCTGGCTGTAGTTAAACCTGTGGGGAATTTTCTTAATTAGCCTTTAGAGTGGAAGGGCCCAGTCCATTGTGGGTGGGGCCATCTCTGGGCTGGTGGTTCTGGGTTCTATAAGAAAGCAGGATGAGTAAGCCATGGGAAGCAAGCCAGTAACCTCCATGGCCTTTGCACCAGCTCCTGCTCCCAGGTTCCTGCCCTGCGGAGTTCTTGTCCTGACCTCCTTTACTGATAGACCACAGTGTGGAAGTGTAAGCTGAAGAAACCCTTTCCTCTCCAACTAGCTTTTTGGTCATAGTGTTTTATCACAGCAACAGAAATCCTAACTAAGACAGAAAGGGATTCTTTATAACAGTTGCCCAGTGGGTGGCTCTGGAGTGCCAATGCAGGGTAAAGCGCTGAATACATAATTGTACTTGCATTTCCTACATAAAGAATCTTGTCTGGAGAGATGGCACAGTGGTTTATAGTGGGTACAGCTTGCAGAGGATCCATATTTTCTGTCACCCATGTCTGGTGGCTTACAACCACCTGTAAGTCCAGCCTAAGAGGAATCAGCACCCTCCACTGGCCCCTCACACACGGACACACACACACACTAAAGAATAAGAATCCTGTCTAGAGCCCAGAGTGGGGGGGGGGGACTGTTTTCACAAAATAATGTTGTATTTCACTAAAGGTCTATTTAAACAGGAATTCTCAGAATTTTTGTTTGTTGTTGTTGTTACTGTTTTAATTTATGTTTTAAATATTTATTTCTTTTATATTCATGTGCATTTGTGTCTTGTCTGCATGCACGTATGTGACCCACATGCCTTCCTGGTGCCTCCTGAGGTCAGAGGGACATTGTATCCCCCGGAGCTAGAGTTACGGAAAGATTTGAGTCCCCGGTTGCTTGGAAGCAAACCCAAGTCATCTGCAAGAGCAACAAGTGCTCTTCATCACAGAGCCCTCTCTCCAGCCCCTGAATTCCTGGTTTAGAGACAGGGTCTCACACAGCCCCAGCTGATGTCTGATTAGCTGTGTAGCTATGAGTGACCTTGGATTCCCTACCCTTTTGCCTGCCCCTCTTGAGATCTGAAATTAATGGAGTGCCCTGATGACTGTGTTCTTTCTTTGCCTACTCTGAAATATCAGAATCCTGGGAAGCAGCATGCAATACACGGCTAAGAGAAAAAAAAATCACACTCAGAAGCATAAAAGGTCTCCTTTGCACTAGCCAGTCCTTTCAGGTTTATACAGCCTACATGTTATGTCCATAACAGAATAGCCTTTCTATAGAAGACAGAAAGAGACATAGTATGTTTTATGTAAATATGTCTGAAACATTCTGTATAAAAGATGCGATATTAGTATTCTAGAATCCTAACTGTGGCCAGTGAAGAATTATGTTTTCATTATTCATATTTCTATGGTCAATTCTCCCCAAAGCAGTATCATTTAAAAAAGAATAGCTCTTTAAGTTGAAGAATATAGTAAATTTAAATTGTTTCCCTAGATTGAGTTTATAATGAAAAATTGGGTCAATATTTTTTTTTCCTGCTTGAAAAAGGTAGTAGTAGTAATACAGTTATTTAGGTGATTTTATTAGTGAAAACTGCCAGATCCAATTACCTTGCTTTTAGCCATTGTGTGATTGGAAGGTGAAAATAAGCATTTTCATATGGGAACCACGGGAAATTCTACCCTGCATTTATTTTCAAAATGAGTCTTGCCACCCTGCAATGCTGTTTTAAGGAACCTTGGTTTTCCTGGGTAAGACGAAAAACGATGTGCTTCTTGGCTGAGATTTCTGGGCTCAGAGGACAGCCGGGCTCTAAGTTGCTCACAGGTGGGGTCCGTGAGTGGGCACAGTCCCTGCGAGTGCCCAGTTCTGCAAGCTCTCCAGGCACAGCTTTCCATGTTAACACGCTTCTTAGCAAGACCTTAAATGCTGACTTCCGCACAGCCGCTCCTGAGCTCGCTCCTGCCTCTCCTGTTTCCTTTTTGTTTGCTGCTATAAAACTGAACAAATGGGACCCAGGGACGCTGGCAGGGCTCCAAACCAGAGTGAAACGCATCCCGAATTGGCCCCTTGCCCAAAAGTATAATTTTCAGCTGTGAGCTGCCCTTAATTTTGAAAATCATCCTGTAGCTTCAGGTTTTCAGAGGCATAGCAGCGTTGTGTCTGTTCTCCAGGCATTCGGCTCTCGAGAAAACGAAAACAAACACCATCTCTTGCTTTGTCTTTACATTAGCTCAGACTTCTTTGACTAGAGGATTCGGCAACTAAGGAAGTTCAAATGTAAGACAGCCGCTTCCTGGCCCAAATACCTTGTCTGATCAGCTTCCACTTGGAACCTACGATTCCCAGCTTGATTCTTTGGGTGTTTTAAAACTAAATTTCTCTGCTTTTATTAACAGCAATAGTCTTGAGTATCAGTTTCAAGTATGGTGGAAGGATTAACAAATTGTTCTGCGATCAAGGTCAGCAATTGACAAAACATTATTCAGTAAACAGGACTACAGTATAAAAGCATCAACAATGAGCTCATAATGGCATTTTATCAGGCTGTCAAGGGTCAGCCTTGCGCCAACTCAGTATTTGCTTCTATTGTTCAGCGAAGATCTTTGATTTCTTAAAGTTTAACTGATTAAGACTCTCTTCTTTCCTGAGGTGATGTATAGGAGAACTTGAGACAATTTTACGGCTGCCATTTTGCCTCTCATATTTATTAGAAGATGTGCTGGTTTTCTGTTCTACCAAGTTAACATCACATCTGGCAATATGATTGAAAAATGGTTTGACAAAATTGCATTGGCCAATGTTACATTATCTTTGATTCTCCAAATTGAAAAGCAAACACATAAGTGGAATTACTAACCATTTTGAATTAGTAATTCAGAAACAAATATATACAATAGTGTTTGGGATCAGAGACTTTGGACTTCTGACTCCCAGGTTTGGGGGAGGGGAGGGTTAGCCTATAGAGAAACAGCTGATAACTGTTGACAAGTGGCAGTCAGTAGTTGCATGAACCATATATCATGGTTTCTGAGTCTGTGTTCTTATCTAACAATAATGGAAAACTATTCTCTCCTTTTGCAAGGTGGCTGTGGCACTCTTTGATTTAAGATTATAAAGTCAACAGAAACTTGTTCTAGAGAACCAGAAGCATTTAATTCTTTTTCCAGCCTTTTTTCTTCCATGGCTTTTGAAGGGGGAAGAAGCCACATTCAGTTAAACAGCAGCAGCAGCAGCAGCAGCAGCAGCAGCAGCAGCAGCAGCAGAACTTCTCAGCTTCATCCCTGAGAAATGGTCTCTTAGGGTTGGCTGTCTGCAGTGTTCAGGACTGCAGAGTGCACATGACAGACACCTCTGGCTCCAGCTCACTAAGATATGCCTGCAGAATAGATGGCCTTTTGTTCCCTGCCTCTTGTGTTACTGATTTTGTATGGTTCCATTTTTAACTCAGATATTGGCTCCTTTGTTATGACACATTTGTAGTTTCAGTTTGTTTTAGTGTTTATTGTGTGACTCACACTCTACCTTCGAATTCTATCTTGCCACTTTATGCAGACTCTATGGACTTGGCAGTAGTGTGTGTCTTTCTCTTTTGCCCTGTGTACTATCTTTGTTGCATATTTTTACTTTATGTTTGTTATAAATATTTCCATGTATTGGTTCTGTTTTAGAAAAATCAGTTCTTTTTGTAAAGACAAAAAGTCAAGGTATTATATACTAGGGAATTTCCATTTTGCCTTAGTTTTTTTTTAAGATAAAAAGTATCTGTCCCCCAAGTTCTTTTAAATTTGACTGCATATTTGCCATATCCATTGGTCGTTATTCCTATAGATAGTGTCAGATTTACAACAGATATTTTAAAAAATAATTTGCATGTGACTAAAGGGCTGTTTGAGCTCACTGAAAAGCTGGCCTTGAAAGAGACATTGTCTCTCCCATTTCAGAGCCAAACATGTTTGTCTCAATGTGTCTTCAGAGACCCCTTGTCTGGGGTTGGGCTGACCCTCTGACTCTGACAGGGGGGAGAACAAGAGAGGAGCTGAAGAGTGAAAACATGTCCTTGAGCAATCCATGACCAACGGATGCTACTATTGTCATCCCATGGTAGCCAAGTATCTTCAGTGAAGCTGGACGTTCACTAATGGGACGCTCATTCATGAAGAGAAAGCTCTGTTTTGAACTCTAGGTGGTTGCCTCAGGGCTTCTCCAGTCAGTATCTGTTTGGATATTTTGAGATCATCATTTGTTGATGGCTGTCTCTCTGTCTGTCTTTCTGTCTGTCTATCCTCTATTTATCTGTCTATTCAATCAATCTGCATTCTATCTCTGATAGCTATATCTATGATAAATATATAAACCATCTATCATCTATTTATCTGTCATATCTATCTATATCTATCTAATTATCTTTATTAATCTATCTACTATCTATCCATCCATCCATCCATCACTAGAAGATCATCACACACTAAGTGGGTCACAAGCTGTTTGCAATTGTCCTTACTCACTGATTATTTATTTTATTCATTTTCTGTGTGTTTCATTTTTGGCGATTTCCTGTGCTCCATATTCATCATTCTTTTCTTTTTACATGATCTGAATTGCTGTTGATATCATGCAGTGTGTTTTTCCTTACAGACATTGCCGTTTTCATTTTCTAGAAGTTCTGCTTGGGTCTTAGTATCTTGCATCGCTCTACTTAATATGCTTCATATTTCTTCTACATATAGAATATGATTGTGGTAGTTTCTATCCCAGCCATCAGTGTCATTTTTGACACTGTTTTCATCGGTTAATGTGTTTTTATTATAATAAAAGATATGGTCTGTAGAGCATATCTCCCTGCTTCTTTGGCTAGTGGCTTTTTCAAAAACTGAATGCCAGATGATGTGATCTTTAGTTTTGTGAATGTCTTGGTTACTTTTGTCACTGCTGTGATCCAATACTGGACAAGAAGCAACTTAAAAGAGAAAGATAGATAGAATATGCCTTTTTTTTTGAATGGTTTGAGGACATAGTCCATCATGCCAGGGAAAATACAGCAGCACAAGGGAGAGGCATCTCACATACTGTGTCTCTATTCAGGAAGCGAAGAGAGATTAACATTTATGCTCATCATGGTTCCTCCTTTCTATTCATTCCAGGACCCTTGTCTATGCAACGGTTCCCCACCACAGCCTCCCAGTTAACTCCATCTAGAAACTCTCTGACAGACATGTCCCAAGATTTGTTTTCTTCTTAACCCTAGATCTAGTCAAGTTGGAAACAGTAACCATGCTGGTGGACATTAGAATTTCATAAATACCCTTTAGTTTTGTTCTGGGATGCAGTTAAATGACTCTGAAACTGCTCAAGTTTTACCAGGCAGGGCTGGGGCAGTTTGTTTACCCTACAATAAATGTACCACCAAGCCTGTGATCTTTCTGCTTCTTCATGCAATATTTCACTACTTATATGGTTTTTCCTTCTGGCTGGTGCAGAGGCAAATTATTTAAATCCTTGTAGTATGTTCACATTTTGTATTGTACGGAGGCACTTTATACATGAGCACGGCACCTACCTAACTCCAGCCCCTGCCTCCTCATGGCTAATGTCTCTTGTGTTTACCTGTATGGGACACTCTTTTAAACTGAACTCCTATCATGAACTAAGCCCAGTGCTCCACATTTAATATACTGTTTAAATTTCACAAACCTCTCTGATATGTGAGGTAGTACATATTTGTTTTGTGGATGTTTTGAGAAGCAGAGAATATGGGATTTCTTCAAAATCACCTAGCCAGGAGGCAGCCCAATGTGGATTGAAATCTCCATTGAATTCTCTAATTCAAAGGGGGAGGATGCCCAACCTTCTGATTTCAAGACCTGATACTCTTGTCTGTAAATGGGCTGGGCTGCACTCATAATTATCCTGGGATGCAGGAGGTTCATGGACGCACTTGCTCAGACAGCTTTGTACACAACCAAGAACCGTTTTTTTTTTTTTCACATGTATGTGCTGATAGTCATGCAGTTTAAGAGTTGAAAAAATTTCTCTGTAGTTTTGCACAGTGTTCTCTCTCTGTCTCTAGCTCTCTCTCTGTGGGGTGTGTGTGTGTGTGTGTGTGTGTGTGTGTGTGTATGTGTATGTGTGTGTTCTTCTTTTCAGTGCTTTGCCCTGGGAATACCAGCAACCTGTTTATTCTTAACTACCAGCAACAGCCTTTCAACAAATGTAGAATCTGGCTTCTTACAGGTTCTCTTTGGCGAAGCCTGGCCTGGCCTGGCAATCTTTGGGAAGTCAGCTGTTGTAATTGCATGGCTCATTTGAGTGCCCTTCCCCACCATGAACACTGTCCTGTTCCTTCTGTTGTCCAGTGTCTAGAATCACTGATTAATACATCCTGACAGCTAACTTAGTTGTTGGGGAGTGTGTGTGTGTCTACTATAGATAGTAAAACCTTATTCCTTTACTTCCAACTGGATGGAAATGTAAATATTCTTAGAGTACGTGACTAGGAATTATATATAATCTTCACAGACTATATTAATCCAAAGTTATAAGCTTGTAACAGGGAGTCCAGAAATTAAATAATAAATATATTTTTTCTCCAGTTTATTTGGGTAAAAAAAAATCCATCAAAACCTACTAACGACTATTCACCAGTTAATTTCAACATCAAAACTAAGCTTAGAAATCAAAATCTATTCTGAATCTGTCCATTCAACTTGGTGTTCTTTTAATATCCCTTTAATATACCCAGATCACCCATTGGAAGATAAGAAAATAAACTTCACTAACCTTTTGCCTTGGCATTTGGTAGTCACACAATAGATAGAAAAGAAAACATGAGTAAACCTCACCATGCCCTCTCTATATTTTATATATACATATATAATACATAATATTCCTAAGATGAAAGCAGCGTTCAAGTTCTATGTGCATATATACAGGGAATGCTACCAAAGTCTAATGCAATGAAGCCTAAATATTTTAGTGACTATTCCTGGGTAATAAATACATTGGTAGGAGGTGGAAATATGTTAATTGTCAGAAGTAGAAGACAGTAAATGATTTTAATGAAGATTTGAGGAAGGATGACTTGGCTGAGAAGACTACTGAATACACATGTCCTTTAAGCTATCTTCAGGCTCAGAGGAGTGACCAGATTCCCCTGTCACTAAGCACTGTAGGCATGGCCAACATCATGGCTCCAGAACCCTGACTCGGGACCACCATATTGAAACAGACAAGGGCTCATACCACTAAGGACTTCATCATTAGAGATGGAGAAACACACCTTACTTTCTCCACTGTAGGAAAAGTTTGAGAAAAGGCTGGTGTAATGGTAATTTTCAAAGGAGAACAGGAAGAGCACAAGGATGGTTTTCCTGGGCAAAGAAGCTAGGCACACTTCTGTCTGGCAGTGTTCTTCTTCTTGCAGTGAGTATTCTACAGAAAGTGTTTCCATGGCTGGTGTCAGAGTGCATCCTTAAGTCTTGTGGTGGCCATTAGTGATTAGGGTGGGCCAATACCTCTGGTTCCCCCGGCATACTACATGTGAAGGATTGGTGTAGTGAGAATTTCAGTTTCTTTTAAAAACACACAAATGTTATGAGAATATGTTTTTGTTTTAATCCCAGGTGAAGAAATATGGGCTGCTTTGCAGTGGCTGACTATGATTTACCTCCTGCTCTGGCAGGGGCATGGTTTTGCCAGCAGCAGATAGCTTCTGCAAGAGTGTGACATTTGGAATTCTATGGACATTTCAGAGGATATATAAATGCTAGAGTCCCAGTAGGTGTGGCTGGTTAGTGGTTGGATGCTGTTTGCTTGCCTGTTTTCAAGTAGGCATATGCAAAGAAATGAGAAGAAATTAGATATTCTGATGGTGAAGATCAAACTTGCCCCAAAGAACGCGATGCCCCTAATCAACGGGAAGTAGTCTAATGATAACGATGCCCCATTTCCCCTCTATTTTTTTGTCTTTCTTATCTAGGTAGGGGTTATAAAAGAAGAAACAAAGAGGTGGAGAAGGATGGAAGAGATAAAGGAACCACAAAGTAGCAAACACCGCCTACAGATTGGTTTAAAGGTGGAGAGTCTATCTTAACTTGCCATGCAGGGGACTGCCTTTTCTTTGGGTTGCTATCAAGAAGGTGTGAACCCCCTAGAGGGGCTGAGAGAGCAAGAATGAAGCTGAGAAATCTTTAAACAGAGTGTAATTACAAAACCATGAAGAATGCTTATACTGTGATTAGTACATGATGAATTTTGCTACAGAGGCTAAATATTTTGGTGTTTAATATAATGGATTTCATTGAAATTCTTCTTAAAATAACACAGTAAATACTGTGTACAAAGGAGCTAAGCACATGGGTGCTAGAAAAAAAAAGGACCAGCTATCGTTGGATATTGCAATGAAAGTGAGTATTAAATATGCATTCATATATTTAAATTCAATAAAGAAAGAACAATCATTGTATATTTTAATTAAGTTGGAATTATTTATTCTATAAATGAAATATCCAGGAAGTAAATTTTTCACATATGGAAATCCAGTCATCATGGTAAATGTCTGTATTATTTTCATGTTTTAAGGTTTGATTAAGTCTTATTATAAAGACTTTATTCATCATTATGAGAACCATAAGTATTTTCACATTCTCAGGGAGTTGCTGAAAATAAAGTAGTATTTTCTTTTAAAAAGCTAGTCTATTAATATCTTAATTTAAATATCTGTGTAGCACATGGGATTCAATATGACCCTTTGGCAAGCATGCTTACCCTTTTGTGAAGTCCCAAATTTACTATGCACAGTTTTTTTATTTTTAATTGTTCAAGCACTGTGTCCCTGTTACATCCTCAGCCTGCTGCCATAGCCACCTATAAGCTGGTGGTGGTCCAGCTCAGTGAGAAGGGCTGGAACCTGGTGAACTGCTTTTGCAGCAGCTACTATGATGACTTTATTCTGCATGCCACGATGAGGCAGAGCATTGTGTGTAGGCTTTGGGAGATGCTGGCTGTCAGTTTGACATCAGGTCTTCTGGACAGTACTGGATGGGATTGAACATGTGTGGTTGTTATTGGGAAGACCTGGAACTGCAGTGAGAGGCACTATGGGGGGAGGGGTGTCTGACTGGCTTCAATAAGACAGAACGTGCTGCCAAGCATGGTGAGACATAGGTAAAGATCCAGAGGCACGCTGTGACTTCACCCCAACTTCCATGAAGTCTGATCATCTCATCTTCAACATCAGTAAAGGATCACAGGTATGTAGGTCTCACAGAGAATCTTCTACTGCCCTGTGAGACTCTTAAGGACACTACTCTCAGAGCACTGTCCTTCTGGAGTGAAGAAGTTGATCCACAGATCAAGGAGGGAAAATGAGCCCTGATTGCAGTTCATGGCAACAGCCTTACAGGCATTGCCAAACATCGAGAGCAGTGGTTCTCAAACTTTCTAATGATGTGACCCTTAATATAGTTCTTTATGTTGCGGTGTGTCACAACCTTAATATTAGTTTTGTTTCTACTTCTTAACTGTACTTTTGCTACTGTTCTGAATCATAATATAAATATTTTTGGAGATATGTTTGTCAAAGGGGTTGCGACCTACAGGTTGAGAACAAGTGATCTAGAGGTCTCCCGAAGTAGCCATAATAGAGCTGAACCTGTTAACCAGTATTCCCATTGCCTATGAACTAGACAAGAACCCGAAGGCCATCAACCCAACACAGTTTCTTGCAGATAAAAAGCCCGTGCACAAAACCATGGAAGTTGTGCCTGGTAGGGCAATGTCAAGAGCTGAAGGTGAACAGACGGACTGCTATTCCAAGAACACCTCCCCTGCCTGTTCATGCCTCCTGCACCCTTTCCCAACACCTGCCACGCTGACTACACCTTTATGTTCTTAAGTTTCAGTTGCAGAGTACAAGTGACTCCCATTTTTATTTTAGGGTTTTTTTTTTTTTCATCCCTTGCACCTACTGCTTTCATAGAACATAGTCAGAATAGCACCTCTTGGGTCCAAGCCTATAAAAGGCTCCTCTTGTTTCAGAGCACCACGGTTTCTCTTAATGATTGGTTTACTAAGAGCCTGCTTAGAAGAGGCAATGGAAAATCATGGTATGGTATGATCAGTGAGGAGAAGCCAAAGCCCAAGTTTATCCTTGGAGCCTGTCCTGTGCTCTTCAGCAGTTGGGTGAGTCGGGGGTCTAGCCATTCCAGGAGAGGTTAACTACAACAAGTATGGCATTATTTCCTCCTGACCATAGAGGAGGGGACCTCAGAAGTCTGGGATCAATTCTGAATCAAGCTTATGGTTTAGATGAGCTAATATAAATCGTATAATAAAGTGGTTTACAAATGGCCTTCTGAGATTTCTCATAGCGCTTGGCATAGTCACACATGTGGCCACCAGAAAATAAACTGTTCCTTACACCAAACAGGGTAAATTTGGCTCCTGCTGTATATCTTATGATCATCCTGATTTATTTTACAGCATCAAAATGCCCTTTGATCATGTTCAAATGGGTCTTTCTCTGTCTCATGAGCCAAATTCCAGTGGCTTGAACCTACTGTGGACTCCATGATCATTTTAAGCCTATCTGTACTAATATTACTTTTTTTCAGGCTCAGTATAAAATACAGAGTTGAATAAAACAAAAAAGAGGAACAATTACTCAAAGAGGTTACTGTTTGGTGTTACTTTACTCAGAAAATCTTTTATTGGATGTACTTAAAACTAATTGGCTCAGAGATATAAGCATTACCTCCAAAAGACACCATGTAAGCGCGCAGACTTGCTGAAAAGAGGTTGATTGGCTCTGTTGGTTCACAGTGTGATTCTGCCTGGTACTGACTGATTTAAACGTGCTCCTTCAGCTCTTGTTTTAGGAAGCGACATGACTAGCAATTTGAAAGAAATTATGATAAGTTAGCACCCCGATACACTCCAATCATATATCCATATTTTTTAGCTTTAGTTCCCATCTCATGGCATAACTGATGAGGCCTGTGCTACTTTAGAGTCTTGGATATCTCTAAAACAATCTCTTATTATTAAAGATAACCTGAGTATGCTCTTTGAGAGGAAAAGAGAATGATAATAAGCCTCACTTAGTCAATATGCCCTTGGAACACATTGTCTGGCAGTCTCTGGGAGCTTTATAAATCAGAAGCACACGCCCATGATTTCAGATGAGCACTGAATTTGTATAATTAGGCAGCCTGGAGGGGAGTGCTGAAGTACTGTGAATACAGCTTATTCAGAACTAAGAGTGATAGTTCTGACAGTGAGAGGCTGGTTAAGGCATTTCCTGTTAGATCAAGAACAATGAGACACCCATTGTCACCCTTATTTTGAAACATTGAGAAGTTTCAAGCAAATGGCGTACAGCAAGAAAAACAAACCCGGGAGTCTAGGTGGTGAAACAGGAGAGGACCTCTAACTGGCTGCTGCTGATTGCCACCACATACCTATAAAATCCAAGTGTCTGTTTCAAATTTATTAATAAAGCTGGCAGAATTTATTAAATTGTTGGAGTACCACAACGCTCTTCCGTATCAATAGTTTTACCATCTGCTAACAATAACTACTAAAAATTGAAATGAAAAACAAATAGCAGCTCCATCACAATGGCTCAGAAACCATAAACTATTGGGAATGGATCTAATAAGAAAAATAAAATATTCATAAAAAGAAATATTGTGGAACCATATCATATGCTCAGTTGCCACATAAAATTTAACTTTACTCCAATGCTGCACATTTCTCTCTCTTTCTCTCTCTATGTGTGAATGATATATATTATATATGTTTGTAGTAGATGTGTATATATTTTATATTTATATTAGTACATATTTCCTCATGTAGCAGAGTTCTCACAGCCAAACTAACTCCTTTGTTAGGTACTCAACGCAGCAAGTGTTTTAACTACTACAGAAGAAAGTGGCTGTCCAATTTCTTGTTAAGATTTACATCTATATGCTATTCTTCAGGGTGGCTTAGATTTCCCTTAATAATTTTACCTGTATACAATCGTGACTCCAAATACTGGTTTTGGAAGCCAACCCCTGGGTAAAGTGAGATTCTACGGTAGCATGTAATTTTTCTGAAGGACTCAAGGTGCGGGTAAGGTGATGAAGTGTGGTGCTATTAACTGTTTAGATGCTTTATACGAAAATAAAATGGTTGATAGACAGAAAACCAGAAAGCAGAAAACCATCAGACTCTGCTACCTTCCCTTCCCACTTTCATTACTGGAGGCATCCTAAGGCAGGATGCTCAGGCTTGCCAGACAGCTGCCTCTCCTTTATTGCTTTTCTCTCAGGCTAATTGAGTTACAGAATCTCCATTATTAAGACAACATGCCTGCCTCCAGACCTCAGAACCATTGTAGCTCTCTGGAGATAGGACTTCAGGTGGTAAAGGTGGGGCGTGTCAGCTTCTTCTGATGGGTTCATGTATATTATCAGAGGCCACACTTGGACTCTACTGCTAGTAATATTTTGGTATATGAATTATGGGAGCACTCAGGTAAGATGAGATACAGGAATTTACAAGGATAGGAGAAAATGAGGGAAGCGTCTCGACAAAATGTGGAGGTGGGGTCTACCACTCCTGAGATATCGCTTCCCCACCCTAACCCTTCTGTGGTGTGCTTGCATGTTGCCTGGAAAGAGATTGTTTCTGGAAACACTGGGTCTATTTCTCTGCCTCAAGGATAAGAAAATCCTCCAAATTATGTCAGCCAACTGAATGCCACCCTTATGCCCTCGGGGTTACTAGCACAGCAAGGGAAAAGGCATCCTGGGTATCAGGGTAGGAAATGATAAAGGCAGATGACAGGGTGCAGTCTCAGATGAGGACAGACACACAATGCCATCACATCACTGTCCTCGCTGTTTTCTTGTCTTTGGCTTGACAAGCTAGCTCTAAATATGACAGCTATCAAGAGAATTTGTAAAAAGAACTAGTGGAGCTCATTCGGCCTGTCCGCTATCAGCAGATGCAAAAGTGCTGTAATGATGCTTCAAAAGTCCAGGTATAGACATAGAGAAGAAACCATGGAAAACTGGGAGGAGAACCTCATTGGCTTCACTCAACGGTGAAGAACATATCAAGTGGTTGGTGCTTCACTGTCATTAGTTCAAAACCTGTTCAGCACAGTCACCATCTCCATGGAGCCTGCAGCCAGTAGGGCTAGCTATAGGCTAAATATTTTCAAAGCCTAGAGAAAATGTTCATGGGGAAGAACACAGCTTGTTAGGACACGAACAGAGTGGTTCATCCCAGTGAGGGACCCAAGAGAAGCCTGCCTAGGATGCAGCCTTAACAGGCACTAGCTATCGCCTACTGCTAGGAATCTCAGCTAGGGCAACGGCCATAGACTACCAGAGCCTCCCACTCCATGTCCCCCACACCCCAGAGATGCCCCCCACCTTTCCCCACATCTAATCCCCACTTCTATTCCCCTCCCTTCTCCCTCTTCCACCCAGTTCCATCCCTAATTCTACTTCAGATGTCTATTTTTCCCCCTTCTGAGTGCGATTCAAGCCTCCTCCCTTGGGTCCTCCTTGAAGCTTAGTTTCTTTGGGTCTGTGGATTGTAGGATGGCTATCTTGAACTTTCTGGCTAATATCTACTTATAAGTGTGAACATACCATGCCTATCTTGGTCTAGGTTACCTCACTCAGAATGACATGTTCTAGTACCATCCATTTGCCTGCAAATTTCATAATGTCCTTGTATTTAATAACTGAGTAGTATTCCATTGTGTAAATGTACCACAGTTTTTTAATCCTTTCTTTGATTGAGGGACATCTAGTTTGTTTCCAGTTTCTGGCTATTATGAATAAAGCTGCTATGAACATAGTGGGGCAAGGGTAACACTCTATTACTGGTTGGAGTGCAAACTTGCACAAACACTTTGGAAATCAAACTGGTGATTTCTCAGAAAGTTGGAAATAGTTCTACCTCAAAACCCAGTTACACCACTCCTGGGCATATATCCAAAAGATGTTCCACCGTATGACAAGGACACTCACCAGCATATGCTGTCACTTGAGTTTTTTTTTTATCTTGGTCATTCTGATGGGTGTAAGATAAAATTTCAGAGTCATTTTGACTTGCATTTTTCTGATGACTAATGATGTTGAACATTTTCTTTAAGTGCTTCTCCGCCATTAGAGATTCCTCTGTTGATGATTCTGTTCAGCTCTATACCCCATATTTAGTTGGATTATGTGGTTTGTTGGTGTTTACTTTTTTGAGTTCTTTACATAGTTTGGATATTAGCCCTCTGTTGGATGTAGGGCTGGTGAAGATATTTTCCATTCTATAGGCTGCCGTTTTGTCTTATTGAGTGTCTTTTGCCTTACCTGAAGAAAGTAAGTCCTGTAGTCAGGCGGGACTTCCAGTGGAGAGAGGAGGACACCAACCCCGACACAAAGCTTTCAACTTAGCCAACTTGAGTCCCATGCTATGAGAGAGAGAGAGAGAGAGAGAGAGAGAGAGAGAGAGAGAGAGAACCCACCACTGGCACTATTAATAGTATTCTGCTATACTTGCAGGCAGGAGGCTAGCATAACAGTCATCTGAGTGGTGTTGTCCAGCAGCTGATGAAGTCAGATGCAGATATCCACAGCCAAACATTAGGCAGAGCACAGGGAATCTTATGGAAGAAGGGAAGGATTGAAAGAGCCAGAGAGGTCAATGACACCACAAGAAAACTTACGAAATCAACTAATCTGGACCCAGAGGGCCCCACAAAGACTGAACCACCAACCAAGCCTATCCATGGGACTGATCTAGCACCTCCCACCTATGTA
Source organism: Psammomys obesus (assembly GCF_907164565.1). Taxonomy (NCBI): domain Eukaryota; kingdom Metazoa; phylum Chordata; class Mammalia; order Rodentia; family Muridae; genus Psammomys; species Psammomys obesus. Next base: position 6,599,606 of record NW_026591711.1, read on the forward strand.
ACAGATGTACATGCTCCTCATGTGGGACCTCTAACAAAAGGAGCAGGGGCTGGCTCTGACTCTGTTGCCTGCCTTTGGATCGCTTTCCCCTAACTGAACCACCTTGTCTAGTCTCAGTCGAAGAAGATGTGCCTAGTCCTAATTCATATGTCAAGGAGGGTTGATACCCACAGGAGGTCTTCCCTTTCCCAAGAAGAAAGAGAGCAGGTCCTAGTTGGAAAGGAAGAGAGAGGAAAGGACTGGGAGGAGAGGAAGGAGGGGCAGTTCCAACCAGGATGTAAAGTAAATAAATTAATTAATTTATGGAAAAAAAAAAGAGACATTAGCTTTGTCAACCAGGTAAGGAAGGTCATGTTAAAGGGCCCTGCAGAAGGCATCTATCTGGACATCATTAGGCATAAACAGAAATCAAAAATTAATTATTTCTGGAAAACTGTCCAAGGCCTTCAGAGGCTGAAAGAACTGCTTTTATGTTAACAGATGGAAACCCACGGATTCACTTAAGTTTCCTTGTCTCTCGGCTATTGTTGATTTCTGGTTTTCTTTGCAATATCCATCTCTTTCTTTGATATAGAATAAGGCTTTAAAAGAAATTTTGATAAGTATACAAGTACTAAAATCCATTTGACCATTAGAAATATCAATCCTTTTGCTTGACTTTTTTGTTTGTTCTTCACTAACATTTCCTCTGCTTTTCTTTTGTTGGTTTTCAAATATCTATTTTGCCCATCAGAGCTCCTTCAACTTATTTTTTTAACTTTTATTAGTTACACTTTATTCACTTTGTATCCCACCATAAACCCCTCTCTCCTCCCCTCCAAATCCCACCTTCCCTCCTCCTTCTTCACGCATGCCCCTCCCCAAGTCTACTGATAGGGGATGTCTCCCTCTCCTTCCTTCTGATCTTAGTCTATCAGATCTCATCAGGAGTGGCTGCATTGTCATCTTCTGTGGCCTGGTAAGGCTGCTCCCTCCCTCAGGAGTTGGTGATCAAAGAGCAGGCCAATCAAATTATGTCAGAGGCAGTTCTTGTTCCCATTACTATGGAAGCCACTTGGACACTGAACTGCCACGAGCTACATCTATGCAGGGGTTCTAGGTTATCTCCATGCATGGGGGTCTTTCCAGAGACTCATACTCCCTCAACTTATATCTCAATGAAAATGTGTATTTTGTTACTGTTTTGTTAGATTTTTAAAATTGTTTTTCAAAAGATTAGCCAAGTTAAAATTAATTAAAGTTAATGTAAAAACTTTTAGTAAACTATATATCAAAATTTGAAGTAAACACAGAAATATAATTCTATTTTGCTCACTTTGCCTTGGTTGACTGCCTGGTTTCATCAGCTTTAAAATTTAGCAGGAGGACACCAACTATGATAGCAGGGCTAGCTGGCTAACTTAGTTTTATGGCCAACATAGTATCATTTAACTCTGCATTTGAATAATCAGAATTTAATAATGCTTTTTCAAAATACTATTAAAATATTTCTTCAAAAATTAAAAAATAATAAACACAGAAAGACAAGCCAGTGGATAAGAGCACTGGCTGTGCAAACATGAGGTTGTGGGTTAAGTCTTCAAAACCCACTTAAAACATCAGTGTGGGCCTGGAACCCTAGCACTGGGGCCAGAGACACAGGAACACAAGGAACTCAGTGGCCAATCTGCCTAGCTGAAACTGCAAGCCTGGGGAGGGGAGGCAGACAGACAGAGAGAGAAAGAGACAGAGAAAGAGAGAATAAGGCATACAGCAATAGAAGAAGACACTTAACCTCATTTCTGGCCTCCACATACATATGCACTGGCATACATACACCACACACACACACACACACACACACACACACACACACACACACACTATGGACATTCATCATTTGAATCCGCACTGATAATAACAACAGTAACACTAATTTAATAATTGTATGCATGTACTTTTATTTGCTCTCTACTTATGAAAAGTCACTTTTCAGTGACTTTTAGAATCTGAACTTGTAGTTTCAGTGCTGTTGTTTTTGAGCTTGTCCCCTGGGGTTCATGTGTGTGAGTATGATCCCCAAAACTTCAGTGTTAGCAGGTTTATTCTGATAGAAGATGGTACATTTCCCCATGAGTCAGCTTCCTTGGCCTTTGACTCTTTGTCCGTTCTTCCCACATAACACCTACCTGTCCTCTTACTTTATTCTGTGAATTGAAGCCACAGAAGCTCTTTATCGAAAACTGACCAGAAGCAGGTACCCAATTTTTGATCTTGGAGCTTTGAGACTCTTAGAGCAGATAAAACTTTCTTTCTTTTTTTTTTTTTCTCTTTTTTTTTATTATTATTATTTTTTTTATTTTTCTTTTTAGTTACATTTTGTTAACTCTGTGTTCCAGCTGTATCCCGCTCCCTCATTCCCTCCCCAACCCCACACTCCCTCCCTGGTCTCCTCCCTGCCCCTTTCCAATTCCCCTGATAGGGGAGGACCTCCTCCCCTTTCATCTGACCCTGTTTTATCAGGTATCTTCAGGGCTGGCTGCAAAGTCCTCCTCTGTGGCCTAACAGACTGCTCCTCCCCTGGGGGGGGGGTGTCAAACAGCCTGCCCTTGAGATCCTGTTAGAAATAGTCCATGTTCCCCTTACTTTGGAAAACTACTTGGTTACTGAGCTACCACAGGCCACATCCGAGCAGAAGTTCTAGGTTATATCCATAGATGGTCCTTGGTTGAGTGTCAGTCTCAGAAAAGACCCTGTGCCCAGATATATTTGGTCCTTGTGGAGCTCCTATCCTTTCCATATCATACTAACTTCCCTTCTTTCATATGATTCCCTGCACTCTGCCGAGGGTTTGGTTATGAGTCTTAGTGTCTGCTTTGAAACACTGCTAGGTAGAGTCTTTCAGATGCCTTTTGTGGTAGACTCCTGTCATAAGTTCAATGCACATCCCATTTGTCTTTCTAAATGAGGATTAATCACCTTCGCCTGTGTCCACTTTCTTGATTATCTTCTTTAGGTGTGTAGATTTCATTATGTTTATCATGTCTTGTAGGTCTATATAAGCGAGTATATACTTTCTTTGTAGAGATCCAGTTTTGGGAATTCTGGTGCAGCAACACAAATGAACTGAAATGAATACCATTCAACGTATCATTTTCTTGCTGCTTCCTGGATTATTGATGTACCACTCAAGCTTCTCAAGAGGAACAAAACAGATAAAATTTAATTATTAGAATGGCTTATAGGCTGTGGTTCAGCTATTCCAACAATGGTGGTCTTCTGAAGGAAAGTCATAGAATTCAGTAGTTGTTCAGTTCATGAGGCTGGATTTCTCAGGTCCTATTTAGTATATATAGGAATCCTGAAGAACGTTCAGGCTCAATTGCCAGTGAATGAATGATTTTGTAAGCAAGAGTGAAGGCAAGCAGACAGAAAGGGCAAACTTCCCTCGTGTGTGTGTGTGTGTGTGTGTGTGTGTGTGTTTTAATATATGCTTCCAGTAGAAGGTGTGACCCAGATTAATGGTGGATCTTCCCACCTCAAAATATCTAGATTAAAAGTGGTTGTTCTAATGATTCAATAAAGAAAGAAACCCTCACAGATGTGCCCAGCTGCTTGGGGTTTAGTTAATTCCAGATGTAGTCTAGTTGACAGCCAAGAAAAGCCATCACAATTGACATCATTAAACTTCACAACACTTATAATAATTGTTTACCTTAATAATGTTTTGCTAGCTTCATTTTCCAAGTCTCTTATTTTTTCTCATAAGTTCTATATTCATTATCTTTCACTGTTTATAATTGTTGTCACTTGAATGCTTGATTAAACACTTTTCCCTAGTGGTTTTAAATTTTTTTTTTTTTTTCAGAAAATAGATGTAAGCAATACATTTCACTCTGGTCTTTGAATGTCTTAGAGTGTCCTACTTTTCATATCTTATGTGACCAACTGTCAGTCACAGTTAGAAGATAAAATTATCATTTTGTGAACATGCCTCACCATTCATTTTGTGCTTAGCCAACACCCTTCTAGTTTCCTTGTCATTTATGCAGAAATTTAGCGATGTCGTTATGACATGACTAAAATGTGGTATCTGTATTCTTTCCCGTATATGTTAGGTTGACTCAAGTTTCTTCTCACCTATATTACTTTTTTAAATAATAGTATCTATCTGCTCAAATGTGGACTCCCAGATCTGCAACTACCTGAGCACAGCAAGCATTGAAGACCTCGCTCTGCCCAAAGTTGGTCTCCCACGCTTATACTTTCTGGCCTGAATGCCACCCAATGGCTCAGTGTTGATCATCTGACTCAGGCTGGGCCCATTTCTATCTTTTTCTAGCGTTTTCATTTTAACTGGAACTTAAGGAATTAAGTTAATCCTCCTAAGTAGAGGAAGACTGAGGAACAGATTTGGTAACTGGCTATGCTTTCATGTAGATGGCGACTATGTCCATCTACATGAAAAATTGTAAAGAAGGGAAGAAGACAATAGCTGGTTTGTAATAAGCTGGGGTAGGGAGGGGGTTCTCTCCTTAACTGAGGAATAGGGGAGGAAAAATTGGGGAAGAGGGAAGAAGGATGGGACTGGAAGAGAGTAAGGAGGGGGCTGTAAAGTGAATTAATTAATTAATTAATTAAAAGAAAGGCCACCCAAGCCAGGCTCAGTGGCACAAGCCTGTAATTCCAGCACTTGGGGAGGCAGAGCTAGGAGTATCTCTGTAAGTTCAAGGCCATCCTGGTCTACAAAGCAAGTCCAGGACAGTCAAAGGTACAAAGAGAAACCCCCTCTTGAAAACAAAACAAAACTAAACTAAACTAAACTAAACTAAACTAAACTAAACTAAACTAAACAAAACAACAACAAAATGAATGAAAGAAAGAAAGTAAAGTAAAGAAAGGCCACACAGCCAAGCATATATGGGCAGCACAAACTGTACTTAGGGGAAAGAGAGAAGGACATAAAAATGAATAGATGAGAAGGGAGAGGTGGCTCTGGGAAAAGGAAGGAGGGGGCCAAAATGATCAAGATTCGTTGTATGAGATCCTCAAAGAACTAATAAAAAGAGGAACAATCCCATGCATCCAAAATAAGAAAGAAAGAAAGGGAGAAAGAAGAAAGAAAAAAGAAAACCTAAGAGTTTAACAGTGCAAAGCCATGCCTGTGAGCACTTACCAAGATCCTTAGACCGAGTTCAATGAATTGGATAAAATTCTAGAGACTTGAGCACAATGGATTCCAAATGGGAGTGCACATTTGGTGCAATTGGTAGAACTGTGGAAGTGGAACCTGTCTAGAGGAAGTAGTCCTCTATGAGCATTTCCATGGGCTCTAAATTCTGTCCTGTTCTCTTGCTATGACTACTTCTTTTTGATTCTTGTCCATCATCATGTGAAAGAAGTCTTTACCTCATGTTCTGTTGCCCTGATGCTCTGCCTGGGCACATAAGCAACAAACAAATATTTTTTTTTCTTATAAGCTGTTTTATAGAAGCTTACATTTTTTTAGTCTTAGCTATATACAAGTAACTGATACAGGTGGCATTTGAAAACATGGCTCCTGATGTTTCTCCTTTAAGTCAGGAGGAGGGTCACAAGGATAGTTACTGCTTGAGATGCTCTGGACGTGAAGTATCTAAGTCTACTGGCCCTCAAAATCTGGTCCCCAGAGAACCATCAGCATCACTCAGGCTTCAGTTAGACAAGCATTCTTTGGGCACCATCTCAGGTGTTGAATCAAGAATCCTGAGGGTAGGGCCCAACAAGCTCCCAGACAATTCAAATATAGATTAGTATTTGTAGATCAGTGCCATTAGAGCAAGACAGATATGTTAGTGTGGACCTGAAACAAGGATTGAGCTAGAGGTTCAGGTCTATGACCTGTATCATTTAATTGAAGTGATCCTTGAATCCAGGAGCTTAAATCAGCTCCCTCATGAACAGTATATTTAGAGAAAAACAGAAGGCCATTGGCATGAAATGAGCTGAGGTGCCCACTGGTAGGCAAATGAACAAGGAAAACGATGCACATGTGGACAAAGGAGTGTTGTTTTCAAAAAGAGTGAAATTCTGTCCCTTGTGGCATGGAGGCTAGAACTGGAGAATATCATGGGAAGCAAGTCAAGGCAGTCATGAAAAGAAACACTCTTTGTTCTGACTCATATGGAGGCACACACGCTGATTTTGGAGAAGCGAATAGAGGAGTAGTGGTCCCCGGAGGATGTAAAAGAGGGGAAGGAATGGGTGAGGCTGAGTAAGGAGTTCCAGGGTCATGTGCACAGGAGGAGGGAGCCCAGCGTTGCACACATAGTGAGGGGACTGGGATTTCAGCAATACACACCAAAAGAGAGAAACGAGAGAAATCTGTAGCTTCCTCAGACAAAGAAAGGATCAGCGTGCAGGAGAAAGGAAGTACCCGTTCTCTAGTGGTTTCTGTGAACATAGTATTGTGTACACTGAACTATGTGTCATGTATTATGAATGTCCACTCAGTCAGCAGCCTGTACTGCAGAAAGGTGTACAGCTATTGACTGTCAATTTGAAAGTGTTCTGGAAGAATTTTGATATGCAAGAATATATTATTTTAAAAGATTTGAATCAAGTGTAACAAAATGTCTAGAATTTCACACTTAAACAACAGGCACTTTTATGTTCAGCTAGATTACCCTGTTTATATAAATTAAGATATTTTATAAGTAAAAAATACTTAAAATAAACATTTAGGTCTGGTAAGATGGCTCAGTGGGTAAAGGAGCTTGCTGCCAAGCCCAGTGACCTGAATTCTATGGTCAGAGCCCACATGGTGGAGAAAACCTATTTCCACAGGCTGTTTTCTAAGCTCCACATGCTTACCAGCACACGTCCATAAGAACTAAAGCAGTCAAGCCACCATTTAATGAAATATCATTGAAATAAAATTTTTATAGGAAAGGGCAAGCATCATATTTTTTGAATTGTACCACGATATCAGGCAGAGGTAGCAGTGAAGGATACCTCCAGAGGGTGCAGTGTGCCTGACACAGAAGCAGATGCGCCTGGGAAATCTCAACAGTATTGTTGCCTAAGCAAGAGCTGAGACGTGACAACAGCAATTGGAATGGCAGAGTGGATGGGGAGTGGATGGGGAGGTCGAAAAAAGCCCACACCTAGATTTATAGCGTGGCATTCATGGCTACTAAGATGGGAGAATGGTCTACTTCAGGGGTGAATCCCTTGACATGTGATCCAGTCCCAGTTGGTCAACCCTAAATGCATATACATACAAGCAATACTAAAGGAACTCAGAAAGTTCTATCTTTTTATTTATTTGTTTGTTTGTGTGTTACAATAACAACAGCAACAACAAAAGAGGCCATGAATTTGAGAGTGAATAGGGGCATGGGTGAAGAGTTGGAGGGCCCAGGAAGATGATGTTAATGGAGTACTCCTATATAAAATTCTCAAAAATAATAAAAATACAAAACAAAAGGTGACTATTTTGAACACTCATTTAGAAGGCTTTGTAGTGTGTTTTAGGCAAGAGAAGGCAGACTAGAAGACGGCCTACCACCAGCAGCCACATATGCTCCAGCGGGCTGTCTTTGAAGCATGCAATAAAGCTACTTTTGTTTCCTTCCTTTGTTTATATAGACCTTTCCTTCTTATCAAATGTGAACATATCCTGACTTTTGTAAATAAAGAAAGAAAACAATAAAGTCATTTAGAAAAGATAAAAGATATCCCACAACCATGAAACAATGCAAAACAGACGTGAAGAAAATGCAGTTTTGAGATGAAAAGCTCCATTGTGAGGCTGTAAACTGTAATGGGGCCGGGAAATTGGGTGCTTCAGAAAATCATAGCAGCACACTGGAAGATGAGTTCTGTAAACTCGTGGAATGTAAAAGCAAAGAGCAAGAAGTGGGGCAGAAAGCAAGCAGACTAGAGATACGTGTGGCACTGAGACCCAGGGATAGCCATTCAGGTTGGCTGCTATGGCTACAGGGACTGACTGATCATCCCATGAGTCAGGTCCTTCTTACCGCTTGCATCCCTGTAGGGGTTCACCACTGCTCCTCACCTGCTGGCTGCAGGCCCCTGCCCACTCTCCTAGCCAGCCTCCTCTCCATTTCCCAAACATTCTTGTCCCACTGGCTGCTCTCTGTTCTTTTAGGCCAGGTTCTTCATCTCAAGGAGGTCGGCAATGCAGCAGCCTCCACCAAAGCACTCTCCATTCTCTGTCGCTCAGTTCACCTTCAACCTCAGGAGTGCTCTGTTCTCCCTGTCCTCAAAGCTCATGCTATTTCAAATGCCTATAAATGACTGTGCTGTTTCTGCCACAAGGTGAACTTAGTGTGGACAGGACCCTGCCAAGTTCATTCCCTTGCTCTATTAAAAATAATACAGTCACTGGCACACAGTAGGTGCACAGTAACTTAGCCACTGCTGCAACTATTCTCATACTTGTGTGTCTTCACGGATATTTAATTAATTCAAATATTTATTGTATTTTTATTTGCTGTTTATTTGCCTGCATGCGTGCCACAGAGAGCTCTGAGAGCCCACAGAGCTCAGAGGAAAGTCTCAGATCTCATAGGACTGAAGCTAAGGACATCTGTGGTTCCCACATGTGTGTGCTGGGAATAGAACCCAGGTCCTCCGGAGGAGCAGCCAGTGCTCTTAAGCACTGAATCCCCTTTCCCACTCCCCTTTGATTAAAGATTTATTGATGTATTTTATGTGCGTGAATGTTTTGCCTGCACTTGTATCTGTGCATCAGTGTGTGCAGTGCCCACAGAGACCAAAGAGACTGGAGAGGGTATCAAATCCCCGGGAACTAGAACTGGCTAGAGAGTCATCAGTAGGTGCAGGAAGATAAACCATCAAGTGTCTTCTGGAGAAGCAGCCAGTGCTGCTAAGCTCTGAGCCATCACTCAGCCCTATTTTATTTTTATTATTGTATTTGTGTATGGTGTTTATGTGAGCACGGGCCTGTGTCTGCCAGTTTTTCAGGTACACTGACAGGAGGTCCAGGAGACAACTTGCAGAGTCAGTCCCTTTCTTCCACCAGGAGACCTGGGTATCAAACTCAGGTCACCAGCTTGTGTGACAAGCACCTGAACTGGCTGAGCCACCCTGATGCTTCTTCATGGATCTTTTAAAGGAAGGTGGGAGACGGATTCCCCTACGTCTGTGTTAATACCCCCACCGTCCAAAGGCCCTGCCAGATGTTAGTGTTTAATTGCAGCTCCTCCTATTGCATAAACGAATTTCTGGAAGTAAGCTAACTGAATTTGAGAAGCTGTGTTGTCCATTTGGAGTTTCTGCGTTGAGTGATCCAGATGGTCTGAAGAATGAAACAACTTCAGACCTGCCTGGCATCATCTCAGCAAGGAATGTGCATGGTAGACTCTCCTTCAACATGCAGCAGTGGAGAGCTTTTAATCATGTTTTCCCTGCGTCATCTAAAACATTGCCACTCAAATTGTAGGTGTTTTAGAGAAGCTTATTGGTTTAAGAACTAGTTAGGAGACATGTTCTCTTATGTAACCATAGGTCAGCACTTTGTAATCTTTATTGACAATTTCTCATAAAAATAAATGAATAATTTAATTATTAACTGATTGAACATCTCTCATCACCAGATGGAGATTCTTTTCCTACAAAACAGGTTCACTCCTGAACTAAGGCAGGGTTTAACTAACTTGCCATTGAAGGCAATGATTGACACGGTGATGTTTCAAAATGTCTCTGAAACATTCTTTGCCTCGTTTATCTTATCTGTAGTAGTCATCTATCGTTTTATTATTACAAACAAGCTCTCTCCCCTAACAGAGCTTACAATAAATGTTTGTTCTGCCCCAGCTTCCATAGGGTCAGTACATAGATCAGTCGCACTGGTGGTGCAGACTAGCTCAGCTGAGTCTTTTTGCTCAGTGTCTTTCATATGAATGTTTCAAGACCATGCTAATGCGTATAAAATAAATATATTAAACACACAGATGGAGTCTGGAGAGACAGCATCCAAAGCAATGGGCAGTACAAAGGCACTTGTATAAGTCTCTGAAGTGTGAAAATAAGGGAATGGAGATGTGGTGACAGTGGCCACTTAATGAGTGACCAGCAGCAGAACCAGAGAGCCACAGGTGAGTGGGAGCTGGTGACTGCACTCTGGCTCTCTGCCTGGTGACAGAACTCAAAGGTTTTTGGTGCTCCTGAGCAAAACCAGACGCTATATCAGAAAGATGCTTCAGGTGAAAGAGCAACAAACACTCAGAACAGAACATAGAGATCGTTTTCCTTGATACCGGTTTAACCCAGGAGAGCAAGGGAAGCTGCTCCTTCCTGTTAAGGATGTCACATTGCCCCTTCTGTCACACACATGTCTATATTTGGTTCATCCTGTAATCAGCCTCCTCATTCCTTGGTTTTGTGTCTAGGGTGGAGGTTGTAGTCTCTGGGGCAAAGTTCCAGCAGCACCCTGGAAGCTGGTTAGAATGGCTGTTTCTGTGATCTCATCTCAGACCTATCAATCAACAGCGATGACTGGCTCAGCAGGGTCCATTTTTCATCATCATCATCATTACTATTATTATCATTTACAATTTATTCACTTTGTATCCCAGCTGTAGCCCCCTCCCTCATCTCCCACAGACCTACCCTCTCTCCCTCTTCTCCCTCCCTCTGTCCCTCTTCTAGTCCACTGATAGAGGAGGTCTCCTCCCCTACTATCTGACCTTAGCCTGTCAGGTCTCATCAGGGCTGTTTGGATCCTCTTTCTCTGTGGCATAGTGAGGCCACCTCACTAAGGGAAGGTGATCAAAGAGCATGCAACTGAGTTCATGCCAGTGACAGCCCCTATTCCCCTTATTAGGGCAATCCCATGGAGACTGAGCTGCCCATGGACTACATCTGAGCAGGGGTCTAGGACTTCTCCATGCATGGTCCTTGATTGATTCATCAGTCTCTGTAGGGCCTCCTGGGCCCAGATTTTTTGGCTCTTATGGTCTCCTTGTGGAGCTCCTGTCACCTCCATGTCTTTCTATCTCCCCTTTCTTCTAAAAGATTCCTGCACTCTGCCCAAAGTTTGGCTATGAGTTCAGTATCTACTCTGATACCTGCTGGGTAGAGTCATTCAGAGGCCCTCTGTGGAAGACTCCTGACACTGTCAATAGAACAAAATGACAGCCTACGGACTGGGAAAAGATCTTCACCAACCCTAATCTGACAGAGGGCTAATATCTCGAAAATATAAAGAATACACATAAAGTTAAACACCAACAAACCAAGTAATCCAATTAAAAAGTGGGGTCCAGAGCTAAAAGGAGAGTTCTCAACAGAGGAACATAGAATGGCAGAGAAACACTTAAAGAAATGCTCAACATCCTTGGTCATCTGAAAAATACAAATCAAAACATCCCTGAGATTCCATCTTACACCCATCAGACTGGCTAAGATAAAAAAACTCAAGGGACAACACATGCTGCAGAGGTTGCTGGTAGGAATGTAAACTTGTACAACCACTTTGGGAATCAATCTGGTGCTTTCTCAGACAATTAGGAATAGTGTTACCACAAGATCCAGCTATACCATTCCTGCACATATATCCGAAATATGCTCACGTACACAACAAGGACATTTGTTCAACTATGTTCGTAGCACCTTTATTCATAATAGACAGAATCTGGAAACAACCTAGATATCCCTCAACCAAAGAATGGGTACAGAATTTTTTTTTTGGAATATTTATACAATGGAATACTACTCATCTATTAAAATCAAGGAAATCATGAAATTTTGTAGAAATGGATGGAACTAAAAAAGGTGATTCTTTTGAGTGAGGTAATCCAGAAGCAGAAAGACACACATGGTATATACTAACTTTTAAGTGGATATTAGCATATAATATAGGGTAAACATACTAAAATCTATAGTCTTGAAGCTAAACAACAAGTAGGACTCTAGGGAAGAGGCTTAATCCTCACACAGTATCTGGTCTTAGCAAGCCTTCTGAGGAGTCTATTGGAAGCAGTTTGATAACCATGGTTCTAGATGCAGAAGTTAAAGACCTCAAGTGAACCAAATTTGGACAGTAGCTATAATTGTAAAAAGATTCAACCTAAAGCAAACACCAAAAGACCTGCCTTGCAGAACAACAGTGTTTCAGGCAGGGATCTATCACTAGGCAATTTCTGTGTAATACCTGTGATAACTCCAACCTTCAAGAGTTACAATTCTGCTCCCAAACTCCAGGAATGGTGATGTCATTCTCTGTGTATTCTTCACTGCAGTCGATGAGCCAAAATGTGTGGTTCCTGAGAGAAATCAGATGTAGGTCTGAAGATGGCTCACCAGAACTCACCTGGAGGATAAGTGGGCAAGAATCTGTAATCCTAGCTCTCCTACATTAAGATAGAAGGTACAGCTAGGACACTCTGAAACTCAAGATCCATATGTAGACTGTGGACATGTGCATGTCTACCACGGCAGACACATATAGAGAGAGAGTAAAAAAAATTAAGGAAGAAATCAAGATGATTTTTTCTCCCCCCCCCTTTAATTTGTGTAAGAGATACAGTTTAAGTATTTCTCAGGCTTCTCACAAGTAGAGTGAAACACTTCATCATTACAAAAATTTCAGAAAATGGTAGACTAATTCTTGATTGTCTTGAATCTTATACTTAAATTTGTTAGAGTTCATGCTGCAGTGTATGCCATAACCCTTATATCAACGTTTTTGAGAATTGCTTTCTATTGTGATAAGATACACAAATCTGGGTCACTATGTTAACTACTGCCAGGCCTGGGATTAACAGTATCTGAGTAGCATATTTACATCAAATGGCCATCTATCATCATTTTGTGTTTTTAGAATGTTTTCATCGTCTTAGACAGAAACTCTGGACATACAAGCAGTAATAGCAGCCAATTATTCTCCACTGAGCCTAGAGAGCTCTATTTATCTGGTCCCCACAAATCTGCATATTCTCGTGAAGTGAAAACATAAGGTAATTTTGTGTCCAGTGCATCTCACTGTGCAGGTTTTGAAACTCCATGCACATTTCAGCAAGGCTGAGTAACATTCCATTCTATGCATCCATCACATTACTCATCTGTTGAGAGATGTGTGTCTCTTTCCTATTCCTTAGCTCTTCAGAATACTACTACTGTGACCCTTGCTCTAGGCATCTTCCTTGCCTCTTTTCTTTGGGAGGTCCTATGCATAATAGTGGAACTGTAGGATTGAGTGGTAGTTTTGTTTAGCTAGTTGATGAACTGACAGATAACATGTATTGGACCATTCTTCGTTTCTCCCAGCATCCAACCGTGAATCATTTTATGTACCCATCTCATGGGATTTTTTTTTCCCAAGATAACAAAATATTTAAAGATTAGTTTTCCCCTAGAGGTGAAGAGCAGTGGTTAAATAGAAAACAAAAGTAAGAGGCATTGCAAAGAAAGATTTGTAGTTTCTTCCTGTTTTGTGAACTTTCCGGGAATCTGCAAGTGCTGCTGGCACAAACTCCTTTGTCAGTAGGTAACGTGAAAATTGAATTTGCTGTTGGTGATAAAGTTCACGCCTGTTTTCATTGGGGGGACATTGATTTGAGATTATAGTCTACTGTAACCTGGTAATTTCAGTAACGCAAATGCAACAAAATGTTACTTTAAAATATAGCATAAATTCAATCAGGGGGCCAAGGCAATTACGGGAACACACTCCATTCGAATGTCCTTCTGGGGCACTGTGGCAGCTGCAGCCAGTATTGAACAGGGGGGAGCAGCAGCTGCTTACACATGCCCTAGCAAGGCGAGGCTTTGGAACTCCATCATAGAATCCCTCCTGGGCAAAAGAAGGGCCAAAATTGCTGGAGAGGGAGGAAAGCTGCAGGCTCCAAGTAAACTTAATCTTCAAGAACAACTCAAGGTTCTAAGACAGGGCCTCTCTGCTGCTGCACATCCAAACCTGGGTTGTCTTGTAGCAAGAAAAAGTGATTTAGGTGGGGAAAGAGTGCAAACGTGCCTGTATTTCTCAGTATATTAGCAGCTCATACACAGCCCAGACAAGCAATATTTACTAACTCAGCCTTCATTTAGAATATGCTGAGGCTTGGCCATACTGAAGACATTCTTAAGGTTTAAACCACCTGCAGGTGACAAGGCTATCAATTTTTAGAAGCACGCACTCAATCAGTTTAGAATTCTGGGTGGACACTGGAGATAAAGTTTCCTGAGAGCCGACTACTCATAGCTTATAACTTTGGCAATATAAAGCCTTTCACTGAAAACTGCGTAGTTCCCAATTAGTAATACGAGAATGGAAGGCTTGTGGTGTGGCCTCAGGACTGGGCAGTGAGGAGGTGGGCTGCCACTGCCTGGAACTCTGGTGACCTTATGCCCTGCCAAGAGCACACACCAGACAGTACAAGAGTTACCTCACTAATTCAACAAATTGTATCTATGGTCTCATCTGGCCATACCCAGTGGCCCAGGAGTGTGACTCTTGGTCATTACACTCAGCAGTATATGTGGTTGCCATGTGAAAATGCCAAACAAAACAGACACAGAATCAGTTTGTTGTCTGGTAAGAAAGGGGGGCTTCAAAGCCAGGAGGAAGACCCCAATCCCCACGGGGTAAAAAACAGAAAGGTCAATTTAGTTTATTAAAGAGCTGATCCTTTTACGTTCAGGATATAATATACTTCCTTAAATGCCATCTAATAGGAAATCAGAAACAGCCCAAAAGCACACTGTTCCCTCTGGAGAAATTGACACGAAATTAGCAGTAGCAGACCTGCCAGAGTCCTGCCAGGCAAATACCATTTAGCTTCTCAGAGTCAAATTTGGAGCCTGGTCCATGGAGGTGCTGGTAGGCATATCTTTATCTCTACCTACCTATATATGTGTTTGTGTATCTATATAGATAAGAGTAATTTGTATTTTGAGGCAATATGGTAGATTCATGGTGTTTTGTAAAAAGCACAACAAAATATATTTTCCTATAAACAACACATCAGTGAACATTTATGAACCAGACACTGACTTTGTGGCTTTACCACCACAAAGATTGATTAACTGAGAGGGTCTATGAAAGGAAAATGGAATGGTCTGATGCAAAGATGAGGGTCCCAGGGTTAAGATGTGATAAGAGGGGGCTTACCTAAGAGAAGTCTCCCCAGTAAAAAGTGTAATCAAAGAGAGCAGACACTCACAGCCATGAAGTACTCCTGAAGAGTGAGAATGGCAGCTCTTCAGCTTAAGGCCTGCTTTGCAGTAATAAAGTAGGCAGCCGGGGTCACATTCACCATCAGTGTTTGCCAATGAGGGTAGACACACACGTATGTCTAACATACAGTCTTCATGAACCGCATCCATGTATAGCTGAGAATACTGGTTTATCACAGGTGAAGCAACCTGAGAACACACTGGCCAGTGAAACCACAGGGCCACAGGGCTTGAAACAATGCTGAGAGGTCTGGCCTGGTCAGTGAGCTCTCTTCACATAAGGGAGCTTGCACATCCTTCACGCCATTAGTGGAAAAGTGAAGGGTTGAAGGCATCGAAGCTAAAGAAACAGTGTGCCTAGAAGTCCTGGAGCTGAAACGGTATTAACGGTGTCTGTAAGGATCATGAAGGACTACCTTGGGCAAGCTCAGCGCCATGAAAATCATAGGACCGAGCCCATGGATCCTCTGGTGCCAAAAGAACTTAAGGAAATTTGAATGTGCTCAGCTGTGAACTGAGTTAAGAAAGCCCTGGAACCAGTGTAAAGGCAGATGGGAAGTGGCGAAATTGCAGACATAGGAAACAAGCCTTGAGGTACCACACATCCCAATAAGGTGGTCTAGCATCACGCCAGTGTGGGACCCAGAAATGGTACTGGTTTGGGAGAAGAGAAGTTTACAGGTTATGCATTTTGGTTAAACACGAAGTAAGAAAGAGATAAGAAATAAGAATGACTTAAGAACTGCAAGTCTTGGTGAGGGGTGGGGGAGAGAAGTCACACTTTCCATGTGAGCGCTGGACAGAAGAGCTGGGGTGTCATTTTGTACAAAGCGATGTTGAAAGGCCATGCACACACCTATGTGGGAAGATCCATTGGGCTGTTAGTGAGATGCTAGGGAAGCTGAAGTGATGCTCAGGAGTGAATATATACCAATTCTCATTAGTTATATGGACATGTGTTAGGACCCCAGTAATTATTTTTTGGTGTTGTTTTTCCATGTGGAAAGTGAGTTTGTGTTCTCAAGATAGGTGAGTGCCATTTTCTTTTTATCTGAAAGCAGAACGATAAAGCCATGCCCTTGGTACAAGAACAGGGAGGAGAAAAATCAGATCCCCTGCAACCTATGACTCATTCTGAATTTGGATCAGTTTCTTTGTGAGTACTGAGGCTTAGTGCTAGGTATTTGGAGGTGAAAGAGAAAGGAAGAAGAATGCTTATTGTACTTGAATTTTACAAATAGAAGCTGTCGGCTCCTCCTCCATGGAATCTGGCCTCAGGCTAAGACTAGCTTCTCTCTGTGAAGGAACGTCTGAGCGTCTTTAACCCAAACAGGTTGTTTGTTTCCTTGGTGAGGTGTTCTTCCCAGAGAAATCTGTTGTTTAGTGTATACAGGTTGATTTGGTGGAATGATATTTGTGTGCAGTGTTATGTAAATAGACTTATAGCCCATCTTTCTGATAGTAGCATAGGCTATAATTAGGATTATGTGCCCATGAAGAAGTGTGTATGTGTGTGTGTGTGCGCGCACACATGCACACGTGCGTGTGGAGGGCCAGGAGGTGGGAAGAAGCATAAGTGAACCCGTGCTAAAGTTCTTGATGTAAAGAAAGTCGCCAATTCACAAAGGAATTTGATTATCTCTATCCATTATACACACACAGTGAGCGAGCGTGCTCCTCGCCATCTGTCATCGATTTCATTTACATCACCAGCACCTGGCCTGTTTATCTGCTACATTCGTTTCTTCACCCAATTCTTACGCTGCTTTAATAAAATACAGAAATGTTATTGTTAAAAACCAATTAATTTACAATTCTCCACAGAGATAGTATTACTTATAATTCAATTTGGCTTCTAATGATCTGCTTTCTTGCAAAATGACTTAATTCTTGTGTCAAAGATTAGTTATCAGATATTACCTCGCTGTGCCAGCCATGCACTGCTGAGGCGGCAGAGCAGCTTGGGACGTCCCTGGCCATTAATCAGAAGTCGGAATCTTTGCTTGTTTAACTCTTCAAGAACTTGGTCACAGGCTCACTGCCCTTAACTCCCTTGGTTGAATATACCCTTAACTCTATTAGGTTTCTTTTTGTCTTTAATTAGAAATGTACATACTCATATATAATTGAAATTTTTTCTCGCTCTGTGTATCTGTATACACTTTTCTTCATCTGTTTCATACACATCTGATTTTTCTGCCCAGCTTTTTTTGTGAATGAAGTGTGTAAAGATCCCCATTTTGTATAAACTCTGATCTTTAGCTGAAAACTTGGTTGGATTTCCCATGTAACAGAGTCGGGAGGGGTGGGTGTTGGTTCCCTTGTTCTTGCAGATTCTCTGCTCCCATCAGAGAGGCAGGCTTGCTCAAGAGAGGCCGTCTGGCAACCCTCAGCCACTTGTCCACACATTTCACAAATGGAATTGCTAAACATATGGCTATAGCCAGCATACTCTAGAAACATCAGCTTGGGCTAGAGGTATCTGAGAGAAAATTTATTCTTACAGATTGAAAATCCTTAAATGCCTTTAAAAATACTTTTTTTTTTCAGCAAAACATTCTTAAACTGCTCATGTCTTTACTTCTTCATACTTTCTGATATAAGCCAGAACTGAGTATGAGCACTTCCATTTCCTCCATCAAGTTAATTTTTGTTACACATAACACAGGCTACACATCTAGCACTGGAAAACATATATTTAAAGTGTAATACTACACAGACAGAATATAAACTATAAGCATTTATATTTATAAAATATTTTCAATCATAGCAAAAACTCCCACAAACCTGCCCTGAATAAACTAAATGTTGCTAGAAAGAAAAAAGAAAGAAAGAAAGAAAGAAAGAAAGAAAGAAAGAAAGAAAGAAAGAAAGAAAGAAACCATGACAATAAAGACAGAGGATCAAAGTGAATATGTAAATTAAAAAGAGAAAAAAGAAAAATAATAGTACTAGTTGAAAAAAGAAAAGACAGAGGATCAGTTTTACCTGAATAGGGGTATCTCCTTCAACTTGCAATGTCTCAATTAGCTGAGCCTTGAAGAGGCCAGAGAACTCAACAGAATGGGTGGAAAGCAGAGCTCCATTTGGCTGTGATGGGGGATTCTTTTGCTAATGAGCTAAGACTCCACTCTTCCACATTTACAGAGCATAGTTTTTAAGAGGATCATTTGCTAGGCTTCTACTTGGCTTTGGTTTGATGATGTGAAGCTGCTGCCAGCTCTGAGCCACTGCTGTGTTAAAGCTACAGGGGGTGATTGAGGTGGGCAGGTTCACTCTTACTTGTCTGGATTGCACTCCAAAACATGAAATAAATGCTCACTATTTTACAAAGGCAGAGGGCCCAGCTCTGTGACACGGAGAACCGAGCCAGAAACCTACTTTCTTCTTTGTACATGATACCAAGGGAAGTGGGCCTCGCACCTCCCAGTCCACTTACCTACTGTACCTGTTTTCTACCGTACCAATAGTTGTTCAAATCTATTGGCAAACTCCAGGAGACAATCTTACCCCTCATCTGGAATGTTGCTCGTGGGACCCCAGTAAACTGTATCTTGTTCTCTCTGCTCATATACAGTCTCTGCCTTTCTGCTACTGAAACCAGACCCAAAAGAACATTCTACATCCACTGCATTACAGGTAGAACTTGGAAGAGTTAAATAGTAAGTCTGATGGAGTTAAAGAAATAAAATAACAGAACAAATGGGTTTGAAATCAGTTTCCTGGGTTCAACAGCTCAGATCAATGGGACTTAAACTTCTTTTGGGATAATACATAATAATTCACATTTCTGAATGATTGCTCTCTATATGCAAACTAGGGGTGGGAACTAAGTAAAAATTATGTCTCCCTCCAAAGAATAATCTCCCAGTAGGTCCTGTTTTCCAAAGTTGATTCCTCAGATCCAGACAATGCATCCTCAACCTCAGAAGCAAGAATGGAGCCAAACAAGCCACAATCTAATATGGAAATGCGGCCCTGGCCCCAGTACTATGTCATTCTTCTGAATGGGCTCACCTGCACCCATCCCTCCTAGGAGAAAATTTCAAACAGAGTTAGCTCCTTAAACCTTCTAATTAAAATGAGAACTCCCCAGGCTTCCATGACTCAGCCTCAGAAAAAGATTATTAGGAATTTAATGGGGGAAAATATAGCATCCCAGACCATCTGTGACCCAGGGCTCTGTGCGAATTTAAAGAAAACTGGAGGGAGGCGGCACGCACTCCAGCGCTCGCTGGAGGAGTGCTTTGTAGGGGCTGCAATAAATCAACATAGTTAGAGTACAGCCTTTTTCAGATTTAATTACTGTTACATAATTATTAGCAAAGCATTCTCCTCTGAAACTGTAAAACTCATTACATCAAAAATCCCCAAGCTCCTGATGGAATTTATGAACTAGCTCCTTCCTTTCTAGCTCTGGGAGAAGCGTGGAATGGAGTCCAGATTTGTCTTCAGCTTTTTAGGAGCAGAGGGGGATTCCTCCCCCCGCCTATGGTTTGTGCCATTTAAATGGGTTTCCGAATTGAGGGTTTTTTTTTTGTTTTGTTTTGTTTTTTGCATGGACCATTCTCTTAGACATTTATGTACATTCTCACCTAAGTACCTGTTCAAACAATTGTGCTCCATTGCCAGGTAGAAGGCATTGAGCAAAGGAACTTCCAAGTGTACTGACAAGAAGTTGGCAAATTTTCAAGAAAATCTGGGATCAATGGTCTTCAAGTGTCTGTGATTTGTATTTTTATTTTTCGAGTCTTCAGAGCAGGTAGCAGACAGGGCCTGCCTTGGAAAGGCAAATGCCAACATGGCAGGGATGTGTTTATGTTTGTTCACGGGATCTTCAGAGTACCAACCATTGTGATGGCATTCCGTTGAACTGGCCACGGTGGCTTTTGTAATAATGAAGGCTTTTTATTTTTTATTTTTTTTCTGAAGAGCCAGTTGTTAAACCCTTTCCAGGGAAGTACTGTTACTGTGGTCACCGATGACATAGTGCAAATGTCACTTATGTTGACTATCAAGCTCTAGCAGACATGCCAGAATAACTCTTCTTCAAGGATGCATATAAGCATTAAATGTCAACAAAACAGGCCCCTTTACCGCCTGTCTTTGGCTGTGGTGCTTGTTCTCGGAAGTGGGTTTCTGTGGAACTGGGACTGCTTGAGAAGGAAGGTGAGGTATCCAGCAAAGCTGCTCATTCCTGTGTGGGTCGGCAGTTCTCTGGGTTCCTTGCTCCTTACCTGCAGAGTAACGGCAGCTGCTGAAAAAAAAAAAAAAAAAAGCTTTGCTCCCACACTTAGAATATCCAGCCAGATGTTTTCTGTTGTATTTGGACGTTCTCCTGGGATTAGCTCATCAGAGTGAGAGGAAGATAAAGGCAGCTGAGGCCTGACAGTCAGCTGCCTTGTACCTGCTCCCACTGTTTCTGCATGCCTACTTAGCGGCTTCTTGCCAGTCCCAGACAGCCCTGGTTTTTCTCTGGGGATCATCTAGTTCACGCTCCTGCAGGGTCTTCTACTGGTCTTTCTGCTTGTAGCCAGAAATGCTGCCAAACTAAACGACCCCTTACTCAGAGCACATCCTGCATTCTCCCTATCTCTGTTCTTGACAAGCAAAGGTGTCTGGTGCTGTTGACAGTGTCTGAGGGTCTGCTTTGGAGTTTAAGTGAGAACCTTGTGAACTTCAGATTGTCCATTGGTCTTTTTGTTTTCTCTTCTAGTAATCTGTCTTTACCAACACTTACTACTTGTTTTGTTTGTAGGGCTGCCGCTTCTTCTTTTTATATTCATGAAATGTCATGGCTGCTCAGATGGCTTAGTGAATAATGTATGGAAAGTCATCTTTTGTCTCCCCTGTTAACTCTGTGGTTTCTGGATGTGGCTCTTCTAGTTGATATTTACTATGTCTCTCTAGTGCACAAGTTTTTCTGGCATGATGGACAGTTCTTTCCAGGCGGTTTTATGTAAGTAATATTGTGAAGAGGAATGAAATTCCTGCCTGTTCAGGGGCTCTTTCTCTGCCTTGGAAAACCTGCTTCTAGTGGTTGGGAAGAGAAAAAGTACAGGTAGGACAGAAGGTCAGGATTTCTTTTCAAGACTAAGGTGACATTCTCCTGCTTTGAAAGACCATGAGGTGAATGCTGCTTGCTTCTACTGCCCCTCTCTGAGGTTAGAGCCATAAAATTGTTGTAGTCTACAAATGCCAGCTCTGGGGCACAGAGGTGATGGAAATGCCATAACTTATTTTGTGGTCATTTAGTTCATTATCTAACTGGCCTCTGTTGCTGGCCCTGTTTGGACCACTGCTTTGGAGCTGGAAGCGAGTGCAGTTTGGATGGGTCCTTATAAGTGATAGCAATCTCTCCCTTGCTTGAAAGAGCTATTTTTTTTTCCTCACACAGATTTAGAAATTCATTCTCTGTTCCCATCTTCTCATGCTACAGTTCCCACATTTTTGTTTTCATTGTGGGTTTCATCTTCCATTCTTTCTACGAATGTTTGTGGGATATCAGAAGAGAGTGATGACGACACATGGTCTCGGCAATTTCAACCCAGAAATCTCTCTGTCCTTTTAAAAATAGTATATTTATGGCTATAATTTGGCAAAACAGAGTTGAACTATGTAGCACAGTGAGCATTTTCAGTTCAGTGGTCTGAAAATATATTGGGTTGGTGAAGCAATATTAATCACGTAAAATACCAGGAGTTTATGATTAGGAAACCTGACATTAACCTACTTATCCACTCCACATTTTTTAACTTGAAATCAAAGAAAATTCTATTTTTATGTAAGCTTATTATGGGGTTTGAGACACAACAGAAATAACTAATTCTTATTTCTTTCTTAAATTTTTAAACTTTTAGACATGAATTATGTGACTTTTATTTCATGTATTTTGATATGAAAACATTATGAAATAATCTATGAAGCCTTATTGTGCATTGACTGTAAGGCTGAAATCAGCTTAGTGGCTTGTGCAATGTAGCACTCCTGTTTTCCTTTCTGAAGCATGGCTATGAAAGGCCCAAGCTAGTGTTATTTTTTTCAGCTTTTAAAAATTTTCATACATTTGATTAAATGTATGCAAAATATATAAACACATACTGCTAGTTCTCTTTTTGTTGTTTGTGTGTATACTGACCATGTAGTATTGGACAACCAATAAGAGGGTTCATCCCTAAGAGAGGTTAATCCTCCTTCTCCCAGCAGTCATTCTTGCCAGTGGTTCTGGGGGACTCTGTGATGACTTTCCACTTCTACATTATCATGTCTATGGATCGCCATTGCTCTGTGAGAGAGTCTCTCCAGGCTAGTGTTTAAGAGAAGCACTGTATATAAAGATGAAGAGGAAAGATCCTAATCTTCAACAGAATTCTGTTAGGATAGAAAAATCTAAACTGTTGCTGTAGACTAATCAGTTCTGGACCTGAGAGTCTGTGCTGCGAACATGTGATCAATCTATTTCAGTTTTATTGCCATGACGATTAACCACTTGGAGAGCTATTCTGTTTTTGTAGTTTGTTTTTTTTTTTTTTGTTTTGTTTTGTTTTGTTTTGTCAGGTGAATGGAAGAAGTTCAGTGTAAATCTAGAATTCCAGCATCCGACTGGGAGAACAAACGCCACACTTTAAATTGGTCAGTGTGGCAATGCAGAGGGATCCTAGAGGTTTGCAGATGAGACCAATCTTTGCTTCCCTCGTGGCTAATTTAATATCCTGCTTACCACGATCTCCCATCAGTGTAACGCGGTGTGACCTGTCAGTATCACAGTCACAGTGTGACCAGGCTAGAGACGAAGTAATTTGTTCAGCCAAACCTATTTGGTTCCCATCTGACTTGGGCTTTATAGTAACTCATCTTGGTTTGATCCAACTTCATTTTATCACAGTCTACAGAGAAGGTGTTTGATTAAAAGTGACAAGTGACATGAATCCAGCCTTGCTTTGAGCCAGGTTAGTTGTTGTCAGTATTTTAAGTCTATTATCTCATTTTTCCCCCTCAGATGAACCCTATGAGGCAGAGACAGTCATTTTGGGTTACATAAATGTGAGGAAACTGAGGCCCAGAGAGAACAAGTCACAAAACTGCTGTGTCAAGGGGTTGAGGTTTCATTAATGGGTAGTGTATATTTCAGTCTCTGTTTTATTATCCTTGCTTCAAAAAAAAAATAAAATAAAACTCAGACATAGTAGTGCATACCTTTAATCTCTGTAGTCAGGAGGTGGAGACAAGCAGATCTCTATGATTTCCAGGCCACCCTGGTCTCCACAGTGAGTTCCAAGTCATCCAGAGCTACATAGTGAGATCTTGTCTCCAAACAAAACTTTTTAAAAAGAAAATAAAAACATAACTCTATTCAGAAATTTAGGGGCTAAATGTTGCCAAGCAAAAATGCTGAGTGGGCCCAAATAGCAAATAAATCCCATCATTATCACGAAATGAAGGATACGTATACTCAAATCTGCATCGAACTTATTCAACATGGGAAGAAACTCCACATTTCTGTTAGAGATAGCTATTGTTAACTTTCTTTTAGTGTCTACTGACTGTTGCTTGTTGCCTTCTTTTAGTTTGGATACATTGGCTTTTATTTGATGTTCCTGTCCCAGCCTTAAAAACATCTTTCTCTATCCCTTTGAACTCTGCTGTGTCTATACATGCTTGGATCTTAACTCACCCCCAAGACTTGGGACCCCATGCTTTTGAGGAACTATTTCAACCCTAATCTAGATGCAGCACTATGTTTGTGGAATCTGGAGCCTGTATTATTAGCAGGGAGGGATATATCACGAAAAAAGGAAAATCGAAAACTAAAACGTCAGACCCCAAATGAGCATATACTTAAGTGAGAAAAGACAGTACATTATAGATGTTTTGCAAGCTAGAAAATATGATACATTTTATGAAGTCAGAAATGTGTACTTACAATATTTAATAAATGGTCAGTGTTGTCAAGATATCTCTTCCTCAAGTGTGTTTTGATGGATCATGTATCTTTTGCTTGCATGTTTTTAATAGAAAAAGAGGTCAAGTTTTCCTCTACCTTAGCTGATTAGAATATTACTTTTGTTTAATGCCCATAATTTTTAATCTGCATTTTCTATGTGTGAACAAATAAATTTAATGATTAACAAAGTAGATATTCTTCACATATGTTCAAATTAAGATTTGACAATTTTGTTTGTTTATTGCACATTCTAAAACATCGTTATGAATGGCAATTTAAATAAAATTTTCTTTTTCTTTTTATCAAATGTGCTATTGTGTCATGGGGGCGAAATGGATGTTACATCAAGGCAAGGATAGGACTAAAAATCACGTATAATGATACAAGTGATCTTTGGAAGGAGCTTGTGGCTTCTTGGCTTTTGGCCAGTACCACACATGGCAGAAGCTGTAGGACATGTGTCTGGTGTGACCTGACCTCTGGAACTGCAGCTTTATAGGCTTCTTCAAGAGAGGGTACAGAAGAACATTTCTAGGGAAGCCAAATTTCAAATCTGAACACCATTTTCTGTGTTGTGTAACATGTAGAGGATGGACCATAAACCTTGCCATAGTGATAAATGATCAATACCCACATGAATAAATCAGAGTTAATGCAAACTAAATGTATCTCTTAGCTACATTTTCCTAATCAGGCTCTTAAAATGGCAAAAATTTTAGTGAAGAAGAAATGAAGAGACATTGTCTATAGCAGCCAGTATTTCCAGGAGCCTATTTGTCAAAAAGCACATGGGGATGTTTTTCTCACTTCAGGAGGATGGGCCAGTAAGACAGACACCGATGGGGCTTGGGCGGGTAACCACACTGACTATTCTTGATGATTTGTGCAAAGTGGGGGACAAAGCCCCAAATTTATCACTTGCTGCAATCTTGCTCCCCAGTAAAGATCTCAGAGCAAGTTGCCCCCAGGCAATCAGGGTGGGCACCTAAAATGCCTGTGATCACAGAGCCAAACGTTAGATGCCAGTGCAAAGAGACCTTTCCTGGGAGAAAGGAAATGAGGGATTGAGCAAAGGATGTTACTGTTACCTGTGTCATACACACTCGGAGAAAGGCTAGCATATGGCACTGCGGTCAGACACCTTCTTAATCATCATCACTGTTGTCCAGAGAGTGCTGCCAATCTTCCTCTTCATTTGGTACAAATACTGTGTCCTACAGGATACTGGGCCAGAAGATCTGAGAGTCCACGTTTCTAAATCCCAAGAGGTTGACGGAACGTCAGGGCTTTAGGAGAATGCAGAACAGCAGACCTTGCAGACACATGAAGCAGTCTTGGGTGTCTTATCTTTTGTACTCATAGTTCAGCTCCTTATGCAGCCATGCAGTTCATCATTTCAGCATGGAAGGGCTTGGGCTTGACATTCTGTTCATTTATGTGGCTTTCTGGCTGCACATTGGCTAGGATGACTGGGAGGGGAGATGGGAGCCTCACCAGGACTTTGGGGTGTGGTTACCTGGTAACTATGATTGCCCTCTGCCTCCTAATTCCCTGTACAGCAATCTGCCCTTCCAGGCTTAGTTTTCTATCCACAAATAGCTGGGGACTGCTCACTATTCCTATTAATAGTCTCTGAGTTTACCACCTGGCCTCTGATCAAACTTCAACTTCAGTGATTTCTTAAATATAATATTTTATACATTTACTAAATATGCTTTTAATTTACAAAAATATATGAAAAGTGACCCTGTTTTCTTCTGAAGTCTTTTGGAGAAAGTGACACATTTGACATGCAGATATGTTATTCATGCCATGCAGTACTTTTCTACACTTTCTGTACATTAGACTCTGCATGGTGACTCACATGCTTGGTGTTGGTGCCTCAAATGCTTGGTGTTCAGGAAAGAAATAAGAAGCTGGAATTTTACCCTGATACAGAACCCTAAGAAAACTCATCCTTCTAGTTTGTGACAGAAAATTTGGTAAATCTGGATATAAGTAGATTTGGCTCAGCACTCACTCTGCACCTGCTACACTAAGAATATTATAGTGGATACTACAAGAGCCAGGACTGACAGCCTAAGAAAAAGCACACAGCTTCGCCTGGATCCTTCCAGGACTTGAAAGGGTCATAGAGCAAGGAAATATAGTATGCAGTGATGGGCTAGGCACCTGGCAAATCACGACAGGCTGGGGACACTTGTTCAGAATGGGAAGTATGTGTAGAGGGAGGGCGTCCAGATATCCGCTCCTCTGAAGTTTCTTATACAGTGTTTCTCCAAGCTCCTACAATAAGCCATCCAAATACGCCAGAGACTCAGGCCTGTTACCAGCTGAGACCCTTATCCATACTCTGGTTCTATCCCCAAAGGGCTAGATTTACAACATGGACAAACACCGATGTACTGAGTGAGGTTTGTAGCAAATTGTTCAGTGAAATCTAGCTGACCCTTAGATTATAAACTATGATGCTGCATTCTCTGTGGGAAAGACAGCACTTCATTAAAACAACCGAATTAGATATGAACTTACACTATTTCCAATAGTGAAAACCATAAAAGGAGACTTGTTTGATGTGGCGACTTTGGGAAGGGGTCTGTAGAGATCCAGTAAACCTCACAAGTGTATAGTCCAGCCTACCATAAAAGCAAGGCTTAAATAGAAGCTAACAGATATGCCTAACTAAGCAGTGCAACAGAGGTGCGGTCCCTGCTCACCATTGTCCCAGCTCCAAGTCTCTCTTGCAAGGCCAGTGACAAGCTGGAACGATTTCTCCAGGGACAAGCTCCATCTCTGGTTGACTGTTCTCCTCTGGGTGTCTCCAGGGTTCCAACTTCTTTTTCTCCCATCAGGAGGTTCCTGGGATAATTCTTATTTCTAGGATCTGCTCTTTTAATAGAGATCCAGGAGTCAGGGGAGAGATAGCAGGCTGGTTATGTCCTCTAGTCTTTGGTTTTACTCCTTAATTTGGAGGTATAATAGGCATGTGTCTGAAACAAAGATAGACAGGCTACAAAAAAAAGTCAAGGTTGGCATATACTCAGTTGTGTCACATAGCCATGTGTATATATTTATAACCTCTTGGCTTTTAGTTACTTTTAGAAGGGCTGGCACAAGCAACTACATATTGCTATTGGTTTGAGACAGGATGTTGTGCTGAAAGTTAAACTTACCGTTCTCCTGCTTCAGCTCTCCAAGTCCTAGGATGACAGGCAAGTGCCACTCTGCACGGTATGATTTCCGTTCTCACAATTTCCCCCGTTCATGAGCAGTATTCTCTGAAGACATTGCTGATTAAGCATCAGATGTTTGGTGTTCTACTGTCCCCTGTTGCTGAGATCAGATCTGTCCTGGCCCATATTATTTGATCCCATGTTGCAGAGTTAAGGAGGTGTAGTTAATGCCAATAAACCTTTAGGCTCTATTTTAAGCAACTAAGAAGTAAAGAGGGAATGGCTCATAGGTCAGACATATGCGAAGATCATTTTGCTTGTCCTGTGGGTAATGTCCTACATCTTAAAACCATTGTTCAGGTTCCTTTGTCAGAGCAGTACTTCTAAAGAATGCTAAAAGACAACAATTAATCATAAGGCCGTATACAAACGTGACTATTAGGTGTGGACACTTCTATTAGCAGAGCTGATAGATAACAAGCAAATGTTTGGTTCCAAGTTAGTTTCACTTTCGTTAGTTGTGGTTTTGTTAAACTTTATAATTATTGCCTGTTAACCTAGACATTCTGAGTAATACTAGGGAAAGACTGTGAGACCACCCGGCGAAGGATTTAGCTGTGTATGACAGTTAGAAAGGAGACCAAGAAAGAGTAGTACAAGGTTGATGAGGGAGGGCTGAGTGCAGGCTACAGGATACACGAATCATGAAAGAGGTTATGCTTTTTTTTTTTTTTTTTTTTTTTTTTACCTGTGCTATGGTTCTTATTTTTCTTTTTTTTTTTTTTTTTTTTTTGTGGTAGGCGGTAGGCAAGACATAAAAGTATGATTGCAAGTGAGAGTGTAAAACCCTAAGTTAGGCCCACAGCTTCAGAATGGACATTTCAGCTGCCCAGAACTTCACTGAGATTGACAGGGGTGTCTGAGAACAGACAGTGTTGGTGTGAGTGGCTATCTTAATCTAGTGGTGTGATGTTTTTATCTGTGAGTTCATTACATCAAAGTAGTTTTATTTAATAATAAACTGTCTGACTATAATTTTAAGTTTGACGCTTGCTAACAGTGCGTGCTAGGGAACCTCCTAATTTCTCTGTGTCCCCACATCCGAGCAGACAATTACATTTATTACCACAATATGTCAAAAATTACTGAGTTAGTTTACATAAAATGATACATGAAGGTATCACTCCAGCTTGGGGGCTACATCTCAGTGGAGAGTATTTGCCTAGCAGGGGCAAGGTGCCATGCCCAGCGCTGAGGGAAACTTCTCCATGAGTCCAAAGTACCTTTATCATAACATATCAAAATAAACTCCTTCATGTAGCCTGCATTCTTTAACCCGCTACTCTCCAACCACTAATTCTTTACATAACTTCATATGCTTTTTTGTTTGTTTGTTTTCGTTATCTTTTTTTTGGCTTTTCAAGACAGGGTTTCCTCTGTGTAGTCTTGGCAGTCCTGGAATCATGTTGTAGATGAGGCTGGCCTCAAGCTCACAGAGATCTCACTGCCTCTGCCTCCCTGAGAGCTGGGATTACAGGCATGTTCCACTAGGCCAGGTTTGTAGATTTTTAAAAGTGGCTCAACATTTTATGTCTAGGATCAAAACCCAGGCCACCTTTGTACATGTGTACCTTACTGGCCCACTGAGACCAGCAACCTCACCTCCTTCTCTTATGGAAATCATGGTTTGCTGCAAAGCAGGGCAAAGGTTAACAGCCCTGCAGTCTCAGTTCCTTCTGCTTTGCTCTGTCAACCTCTGCATCACCTGTGTGAACCTGAAGCCAAAAAACATAACCAGCAAAAAACCTTGAGCAGACAATTGTTTGCTATGAAGTGTTAACTGAACTTAAGGTTTCTTGTCAGTTTAACCTTTGCAAGTAGAAAAGAAGATCATAAGGGCTGGCAATATGGCTCAATAGGCAAAGGCGTCTGCCATCAAGCCTGATGCCCCGAGTGTCATCCCTATGACCTACATGGCAGAAGGAAAGAAACAAACTCCTGAAAGCTGTCCACTGGCTTCCACACATGTGCCAAGATATGCCATCCCACTCCTGACAATAAACAAATGTAGTAAAATTTTTGAAAATAATTTTATGAAACTAGTAACATAACATATAGCGACTTAATCCCAGACTCCATCATCATCCACATGGGATGCAGGCTGACTCTACAGGAAGAGTGCTTTGGGTTGTCTGGTATGCTCTCCTAGTCTTCCAGGAATGTTAAAACAGGAAATCAGCTACTGTCTATAGAATATTCTAGTAATTCTGGGAGAGCTCTTCAAGAGACATGAGGTCCCCAGACAATTCAACATTAAAAAAAAAAAAAGTGAGATTTGGAATCCTATTTGTTAGACCTAACAGTAGAATATATTTGTCATGTTTCTTTCTGTTCTTAAAGGATTAAGCAGCATGGCTTTCATTCCCTTATAGGACTTGAACTTTCTTTAAATGGAGCCATGACTAGTATGTCATGGAGAAGAGGGCTTAAACTCTAAACAGCTTCATTTCAACTTTCTTAAATCAAATGGGAGTGTGCATGTGTGCATATGGTGTGTGTGTATGTATGTATAAATGTGATATCTACGTGTATACATGTGATGTCTGTGTATGTAGCTGCGTGCGTGCTTGTGTGTGTGTTGCATGAGCATGTGTAGGTTTATGTGTGTGAATGAGGCGTGTGTACATGTGTGTTACTTCTTCTTCACCCTTTCAAGAGAAAACAGCAAGAAAAGGAAAGGGACAGAAAATCAGGACACATGGGGGAGTCTTGGTGCACATTGAAGGCCGGGTGCTTTTGAGTTTCTGCATCCATTAACCTCTAAGTAATAGTGAGCCCACAGATTTAAAGTATGTGCTTGTTACTCATGATGAAAATATGTAAAACAAAGCTTTATCTCCACAGCTCAGAATTTTTTTCCTGTTCTGCTTAGATCAAACTCTCTGACTAGATGTACTGGCCATTCAGCAAATGAGCTGAAGGAGTGACCAGAAACCAGAAATTGAAGCCATATGGAAACTTACTGCGCATATTAAATTGTGTGTAGCAGTATTAACAGCATCTTGATTTGTGGCTGCAAGTAATAAATAAATTATATTAATTTTGTAGCTGTGAGCTAATTTCTCCAGAATTACTTTTTAATAACCAGCATCATGTTCATTGGTAAGATTTAAATACATTTAGGAACAAATTTGTAGATTTTTAAATAATTCTAGATTATCATTTTGAAAGCTTAAGGACTCTTTTATTAGATCCCCAACACTAAATTTCAGAGGGGAAATTCTTTGAATTGGACAGGACAACTCTTTTGGAAATAAGGGGTGTGCCTTCTCAGACACAGTCCCTACCCTATGATGGTTAGGTGGGAAGAGAATGTTGGAAGAATTTTTTCCTTCATTTTATAGGTGATTTGTCTTTATTATGTAACTTGCCATTTCCTCTCCCCTGGTAGGTTGAAGCTAATTCTGCTTTAATGTCAGTGTGAGGCCTAGAGTATTGTGATTGGTCCTGTGAAGTGAGGCACCTCAGACGTGTGAGGTCTGCAGGCAGCACTTGGAAACAGTTTTCATTCTACTATTGTGGCCTCTGCTTTCTGTGTCCCAGTTTCCTCCTGGTGGAGACAATAACCGTGTGCCCCTCAATGAGGACACATATATGAAGTACTTACATGTGCTGTCAAATATGTATATGGTCTGTCTTTCCCAGATCCCTTTGCCGGGAGCTTGGTCCTCACCCATGTGTGAGGTAAGAAGCTGGAGCTTAAGAAGTGGAGTCTAGTTGAGAGCCCCCTTGGTCATTTGGAAGCGTTTAAAGTCATTAAAGATTGTGGGCTACTCGTCTTCTTGGTTTCCTGTTTTGCCATGTGATTGCTCCTTCTTGTTAATAAACCCTGCCAATACACACACACACACACACACACACACACACACACACACACACACACA
>NW_026591711.1:6630859-6654057 GCF_907164565.1 Psammomys obesus
CACACACACACACACACACACACACACACACACACACACACACACACTACTGTTTAACATAAGGGCTTCACAAGAGGCTGAATAAAACTGGCTTTCAGTCTCCAAAATGATGACCTAAAGAACTTCTTTTCTTTCTAAGTAGGCTGCCTCAGATATTCTAATGTAGAGTTAGAAACAGACTAATAGTGCATCCGACCTTCCCTAAAGCAGCCTAACTAGGAACTTCTGCTGTCAGCATCTGAGTGTGGAGCTCAGATATGTCTTCTGTGGACACCGAGAGTCTGGGCAAATTGCTTCTTTGCTCCGAGATTCAATCTTTGAGGTCAAAATGAACATTTACACCAAGCTTGTTTCCTCACACTGTCCAGGGCTGGGTGGGTTACACGGGATGGCATGTGACAGGGCTGAGGGTCCTCGGTGGTTTCAGTGATTGATCAGTGCTGATGTGTCTTCCTGAGACTCGTCCTCACTACTGTCATTTGGGGTAGAAAGGGTTGGTGTGGGCCCCCTCTAAGTCTAGTGGCCTGTCTTCCATCTTGTCAGGCTCCATGCCAAAGGACATCAGGAAAAAGTGGTGAAAAAAATCTACTATAACAAATAACATATATGACTTTGAAAACACACTAATTATTTTCCATATATAGAAATTAAAGACTGCCCAGAGAATTATAGTACGTCACACTTAACAAGAGTTTTTCGAGGCAGCCTCTATGTTCGAATCTGTATTACATTAATATAATAAAACACCTGAGACAGTATGTATGTAAGAAAAGAAGCTAGTCAAGCAGTCAAATGTGGTGGCACTTGGGAAGTAGAAACAGAAGAATCAGAAGTCGAAGGCCAGACCAGACTCCTCTATAATAATGAGCTCCAGCCTGGGATATGTTAAGACCTGTGTCAAAACACACACACACACACACGCACGCACGCACACACGCACGCACACACACACACACACACACACACACACGCACACACACACACACACACACATGTGCCCCCAAAGAGAACAAAACAAACAAGTGAGTTATTGGCTCAATAGTTTTAAAGGCAGAATGTTTGTGGCCCAGTTGGTGTTGTCACTTGTCTTCAACCATTGTATAGATTTCTATAACAGAATATCCAAGGCTGGGTAATTTATAAAAAAAAGAAATACCTCTAGCTCATGGATTCAGTTATTAGAAGCCCAAGACAGGGCAACCACAGCTGGAAAGGACCCTTTATGCTGTATGACCGCGTGACGGAAATATGGAAGGGCAAAGGGGCAGACTGGGCAGCAACAAGCATGAGTGACTTCCCCTGCTTTGCAGAGCTCCTGTCCATCAAGATCCTTATCTTTGAAAGGTAGCGCTTCCCAGCACTCCCACCATAGCCATTTTCAGTGTGAGCTCTGGAGAGGACATGCCATATTTAAACTCTGACATCACTTAGTGACTCCTGACACAGACAATGTTTCCTGTGGATATTTAACGAGGAAAAGAAGCCATATTCAAAACACCAAGAGAGAGCACTGTGGTCTAGCTCCTTGGATATGGCCACGTGTGCTATTGTTTCTTTGCACTGACTATCCCGTAGGCGTCTTCCATCTCTATTGCTTTGTCACCTTTTTCATGAACTATTTCAGAGCTACAGCGATGCTTCCAAAATGCAAAACTGCTGCAGGACCCCATTGCACGGACCCTGCTGCAGACTCTTCTGCAGGCTTCCTGTGCCACATGGTCTTGGCCAGCTGCTCTGGGCTTCTCTTGGGCCACCTTTCTGTGACTCCAAACACCCTGTTCCACTGAACCTTGTAATTCTTAAGAGTAATGTGTATCTCCCATCCCTAAGTGTGCAATACTCCCTGGAGCTCCCTTCTGGCAATATTATAGGGGGGTCCGTAGGCACCTCTTCCAAGTCAATAGTTTAATGAAGGGAAAGTTCACTCACCTGCACCACGCATGGCACCTGTGCAGGCCATGACTGCAGGATGGTGACTGTGCGAAGGGCAGAGACTTCTTTGCTACACTAGAAATTCACTAGAGAATACACTAGAGAAGAGGCACCTGTTCCCATCCGACTCTCCCTGAATATTCAGTGTCTTACAACACAGGACATCAGAATAAGGAGCAAAATAATTGTTAAATGAAGGAACAATCCCCTTGTTGAGACACAGGGCCATAGGGGCCAAGAAATGTTATTCTGAAAATAACAATTATCTGAAAACATTGGACAGTTCCCAACGTGTGTCTAGAGCACTCTGCCTGAGCTATCTAAGTCTGAATTTATTTTTGCTCAAAAGTTTAAATTCTCAGAGGTTTCTGGCTGGTCTATGGTACCGCTAGATTAGTGGTTCTCAACCTGTGGGTCATGACCCCTTTGGTAAAATTGTATGTCCAAAAATGTTTTACACTATCATTTATACCAGTAGCAAAATTAATGGCTGTGTTTATGGTGAGGGGTCACCACAACATGAGGAATTGTATGAAAGGACCCGCAGCATTAGGAAGGTTGAGGAGCATTGTGCTAGATTATTTTTGGTTTGACATTAGGACACAAGGACTGGAGTTGTATATATCTGTGAGTTTTTACAGTTACACAAGAGATTAAAATTGTAAAATTCAATGGTGTAAATCCTATTTTCTAAGCCTTAGAGAGAAGGGTGATATGCTTAATCAAAGGCAAGTGTTTCCAATGATGGTAAGTATGCAGCCCTTATTGCTACCCTGTGGTCCGGCCTTTAAAGCATGTTCATGAAGGTGGCTGTGTTAAATGCCCCCAAGCCTAAAATGCCTAGATTTCTCCTCATGCGAGGAGTTATGGTACCAGCTCATGATCTACCAGGAACCTCCTGTCATCTCAATTTGTGAGATAAACGTACAACGCATCCATAAAAGATTCTCATGACTAATTTACTTCCTTAAATGTTAAATAAATCATAGATTTTTTCAGATGTTCCATTTTAGAATGTGCATATTTCAAAGTTGAACCAGGAAAAAAAAAAGGCAACATGGCTGAGGATCATGACTCTGCAGTGACAGATTTGGAGTTGGAACAGGTTGCCTCCATGCTTCCTCTATATCACTGACAGTAGAGAGACTAGAAAGAGCATCCATGGTGTATACTCTGTGTACTCCTTGACCACTGATCATCTACAAAATTCTGGGGAGTCATGCTTGGACTTCCTGCTTGTCACAAATGCCAGTAGGTACCTGGATTTCCTCTTTTTCCTGTCATAGGCCATATGCTTTGGCATAGGGTATTGTAGATTTTCTTTCACTGTACTAGACTTCACCTCCAGGCACCCTATGACTGTGTTCATTGCTTAGTACTGTAGCTGGATAGAGAATGGTTCACAGAAACCTGTATGTAAATGATATGATCCCTAATCCATGACACTTACAAAGTAGTGGGAATTTGAAGAGGTGGATTAATACTGGGAGATTTGGGGTAATTAGGGTATGGTTTGCCCTTGAAGGGGATTGTGGGACCCCAGTGTCTTCCTCTTTTTCATTTCTGAATATGAGATGAACAGGTATGAACTTCTATCACCACAGGCCAAAAGCAATAGGACCAACTGGTATGAGAAAAAAAATTCTTTTATTTTTATCTCTTGCATTTGATGCAGCAAAAGAAAGCTGGTTAGCACTTTTAGTGGTGAAATGCATGTGGTACTGGCCCTCCAAACATACTCATGGGCTGTGTAATGAAAAGGATGGTTTTATATGTGAGATGGATCCTGAGAGCTGGTATTCTAGCAGTGGATACCCAAGTACTAGTGATGCTCAGGAAATCTTGGGGAACCTGGTGAATCCAATAATTGGATAAAATTCCTGTGGGCGTCAGTAGAAGTCCTCCAAACTAAATTAGTTTCCTCTATTCCTTGTACTTCAGTGTAAGAGCGCTGAACTTTCTCTTACACAAACTGCCTGATCCAAACTCTAGAAAAAAAAATAAGAAATGAAGTCCCTGTCACAGCATCTGACATGCTCGTGGTACACAGCATAGGAGACAACTCAAGCATCCCTACCTTTCTTATGTTGTGGGATCTATGGGAGACATAACACAGCTTGGAAGCAGGTTATAGGCACTACAGGGCATTGGCTTTCTGCTCTCTCTGCTTTCTCTGTTCTGTCTTTCTATCTCTCACACACACACATTTCAAATAAGCTGGCAATATTTCCATAAACTGATATTCTTTCCATATAAATACATATTTAACTCTAAATTATGTGTTATAAAAATATACCACTAATGGCCACTAGACTAAATTTCTTTCACATACTGCTACCCAGGACTAACCTGCATTTCTGACAATTTGTTTGCAATGTTCATATCTAACAGAAGTGTCTTATACTAGTGCAATGAACACTATAGCTACTTCTCTCAATGGATGGCTTTTACTATTGAATAAGGACATCAGCTGATGACTGTTCATCAATGAGCTCATTTAATCTTTATAAAGCCCTTGAGACATGTGTGTCACTATTCTTACTGCAAAGATGAGAAATCTGGACCTTACTGTGGTTGTTCGGTGTAAGCTCTTGTTGGACGTGAAAGGTCAGTGATTCTTTGCATTATTCTGTAATAGAACCAGGATTATATCCTTGATTACACCCAGTAAGTCAAGAATTCTATAGTTCTGGGTAGAGATGCAGAAGGAAGCAATGATTGACCTTGCTCCCTAGGACTGAACAATGTAGTCAGATTTGTATATTCAAAAGCAGCTCATGATCCAGATAAGATCTGAAATGTCATAGGACTTGGGTATTTGAGCCTACCCTGATAGGGCTGGATCATGAGCAACAATACACCATTATATCAAGAAGAAGGTGTGAGATTCCATGTAGAAGATGCCCTGTGAAGCTCATGTGATTTTTGAGAGCTTGGAGAAGAGAAGGCAGAACTTCTCCAACAGCTAGAGTAAGGCAAACAAATGAGTCAAGCAAGCTCAAAGCCAGAGCCTCTTTTTTTTTTTTTTTTTTTTTTTACAGAAACATAGGGAAGGCTGGGGCATCTTGGCTCCTGGAAGTCCACATCATCTTTATCATCATTAGGAAGAGATTGTGTGCATAAACAATTCCTAAGATACTGTTTGAATAAAGTGTCTTGTTGCTTTAATAAAGAGTATGCTGGGCATGTTGTCACATGCTTGTGAACCCAGCACCTAGTAACCTGAGACAGAGCAAGTGCAAGCTTGAGGCTAGCCTGGGCTACATAGTGACATCCTGTTTCAAAATATTAGTTAACTAGGAGTTTAAAAAATTACTTGTCATTGAAGTAATGAAATTATATGCAAGGCTAAAAAGTAGTCTTCATTGCTGAAGGGCTGTGGAATGTTGCTTCAGTGTAACAGTCTGAGGCTCTAGCTATTATGTTATGTTTTATTCACAGTTTGCGATTCCTCTTTTATTTTTAAGGCTATAGAAAGTAGAATTCTAATTCACCAGTTCCTTTCTGATTTGGACCTAGCCATAAAGAAATTCGCTGACCTACTCTCATCTGATAACAAGTCATAAGAACTTCTTCATTCCAGAGATCCCTGTTCCAAACCCAGGAGAAAAAGAATGCTGTACAGGGAGGCCCAGAAAACTTCTGGAAGAGATTGTGGGTTTCCCCACTCAGTCTATCAGCGTTAGGTCAGGCTCTTTTTGTCCCTTCACATTTAAGTAAAAATGGCCATGCTTCAGTCATACCTCCCAATAAAGTCTTCACATCGAACCAGAAGAATAGGATTTGGAGTTTCCAGGCAGCTGAGCATGGAAGGGTGTGTGGGATGTCAGTGTTTCCTGGAGGAATGCCAATTCCAGGGCAGGCGTGGCAGCTCCATGCTTTTCCCATCTTCATCTGTGACATTTGCAATGTGTCATAGCAAACCAGTAAATGTGAGCATTTCTTTAAGTCTTCTAAAGTGCTCTACCAGGTTAATTGAGACAGAGGAAAGGGTCTTGGTCTAGAGATGACTGGTCAGAAACACCAGCGAAATAACCTTGGGCTGTGATTGGTATCAGAGGAAGCAAACAGCCCTGGTGACTGTACCTACAACCAGTAAGTCTGCTGCTGTCTTAGTGTTAGAACCAAATGGGGTGAAGGGACACTCAGCTGGTGCCCGCAGCAGAACTGCCTGCTTGCCTGTTACTAAGGAGAAATCTTTACACCTTCTGCACTGATGGTGATGTGAGGGAATATGAAAAATAG
Organism: Psammomys obesus; assembly: GCF_907164565.1. Lineage (NCBI taxonomy): Eukaryota > Metazoa > Chordata > Mammalia > Rodentia > Muridae > Psammomys > Psammomys obesus. The sequence goes on from NW_026591711.1 coordinate 6,637,037, forward strand.
ACATTTTCTTTTGCTCTGCTCTATACCTGTGGGAAAGTGACATAACGTTTCTGGTCTTCAGTTTCTGATAATATGGAAGTCATATGGCTAATAGCAATCATTGTCTTATCATGATGCTCTTAGAATTAAATAAGGTGAGTCTACGAAAATGCTTCATTAGCTCTATACCGTGGTATGCACACTTGTTTTCAGTTTTAATGTGGAAGATGTAGCCTGAACAAAAAATTAAAATGAACTTATTTACCAGACAGAAATGGGAACCATGAGAGATGTTGCTGTAAGGGTTTCGTGTGCCGGGTTATTTTAGGAAAGTTAATTTGGCACCAAATTTCCACTTGGAAAATGGAGGAGGAAAAAGAATGGAGCAGGACAACTAACTGGAAGACCAGTACATTGGCCCAGGTAAGATAAGCCTGGATCCTGAGATCAAGGGGATGACCAGAAAGACAAGGAAGTGAGAAAAAAAAATCCAGTATTGTTTCTTTCAGATATAGCTCGCTGAACATTAATGTGAGTTTGGGTTTCCCTGTGGAGGTGACAGGATACCCTGTGCACAGGGAAAGTGTCAGACACAGTGAGGCCAACTCAGAGTGGGTGTGTGAAGAAACAAGCTGTAATAGTGAGCGTACAGTAGCTTAGACTTCTGAACCTTCCCCAAGCCTGTCTCCTTTGGAGGCTAAGTGTCTTAGATTTAGAAAGTTGATAGTTAAAGCAAAACCAGCCAGCCAAACAATCAACCATCCAACCAACCAACAAACCATCCATCCAAACAAACAAACAAACAAACAGTTGTTGGAGCCTGAATACCACCTCTCTACAAAGTAAGAATTTGTCCTTCCTTATAGTTCAGAGAAAGGTGATGAAAGAGACAGAGCAGTTTCATGGGAAGGCACAAATTCCCAGAAAGTGGTGTCAGTTCCAGGCAATTTGGTACCTACCAAATCAGCCTCATGATGTTTTACGAGAGGAAATGTCAACCTGAGTAATGCGAGTGCAAGATGAATGGCAGGTGGCACATTTTCTTTTCATGCCTTGGAAATGCATAGGAGGCTCTGGGTCATGGACTTAAAGATGATGCTTACCTGGAACCCACAAGCTGGGAGATCCTGGGAACCCATTTGGTAACAGAAATATATGGTCCAAGAGTGTTAAAACAGAAAGGTGATTTGGGGGGTGAGTAGCGATATAAGGTCCCAGAGAGGGGAACAAGGAATTGACTGGATCAACAGCAGAGGTAAAGGCATGGCTAGATGTCTCTTCAATCTTATTTTGTCCCATCTAACTGGCAGGACCAGGTAGAGATATACTCTGCAAAACAATAACCAACTAGCGAACAACAATATCCAACTAAACTTTTTTTTGTTGTTTTAACATGGGGCTTTTATAAATACTTACATATGAAGTGTGTGATCCTTTGGGTGTGTATCCTTTAGCCATTTTCTTTCCTTCTTGATTGTAACGGGGACACACTGGCCAAATCTAGCCCCAAAGAGAAGATGCCTAGTCTGTTTGAAAGACAGCACCTATGAAGAGCTCAGAAGAAGGGATGATCTTTTCTGTTGAGTGTTGGAAGGGCACAGTACCTCAGGCAAAGTGCAAGGATTATGCTTCCTGGCTCCTAAACTACACCCTTTATAACCTACTGTCCTCCTCTTCACTGGGGTGGCCCCTTTCAAAGTAGTTTTGCAGCATAGCATCCATGATTTGTTGTTTGAATGACTCACAGGATTTCCCAGCACTGTGAATTGATTAGGGAAACCGACTTAGGGCCAAGGACAATGACATGTAATGGCAGCAGCCGGGTGGTTCTAGTGCTGGGTTCAGAAGCGGCACTTAAATGCTAAGCATGGACTTAACCCATCATGGCCATACACCTCACAACAGCATGGTTGTTTCTGTCAGGGATGCAGGGAGCACGCACACACAGGATGGATGTGTACAGATTCTAAAAGATGCCTCCAGTTCTCTTGGGTCTGCTTCTAAATCCCCACTCTCTAGCTGGAATTTCTTGTGAACTGAGCTCCGAGATAAGCTTGCCCAGAGCACTGGATTTTTCCTCATTCCGCCAGCTGCTTCTCTTCTTTTCTCTCCCACTTGCCAGAAGGGAGACGGAAGACCTATCTCCTGTTGCTGTCTCTGCTTCCAACAAGAATCTGTGACCTTGGAAATAGCGCAGGTTTCAAACGCTTGCCCGAGCCAACAAGACTCTGAGCAGGCGCCTGTGCCGTTCATGTCAGGCCACTGGGTACACCACAGCGAGGAGAGGAAACTAGAAAACCACACCTATTCTGCCACGAAAAAAAATGATCCTGGGTGTTGGGGCAGAAATAACCTTTCCAGATGCCTCCTCACGTTTTTGTTGTTTGCTCAAATGGGGTGAGCAGTGACCAGGTTTCTAACATGTGAAGGGCCACAGAGAGTCCGGCACTGCTGGACCGGGTCCCAGGGAGAGCAGGTTTTGTGCGCATATGGGAGGAAGTGAGCGCTGAATCTTCCTGTGCCCAGGCAGGCAGAGAGGACAGAAGGCTCTCTACCTTGGGCAAACTTCTCTCCACTCCGGCAGGGCACATTCCCTCTACTACTTCGTCCCCCCACCCCCACCCCCCTGCTGCCCCGTGGGAATGGAGTGAACAGGTGCTCACACACCCGCTTGGAAGAGCCTTTCATCACCACCGGAGAGTCCCGCGCCAGCAGCTGCTCAGCCCCTTCCCCGCTTGCAGGCGGCTGCTGCTGTCACCGAAGACCCGGACTTCCAGCAGGGGGATGGCAGGGACAAGGCTACTGAGGCCTTCTGGAGACTGGGGTGCCGGCCTGGGCCTATAGTCTGCATGCCTTGGGGTCAGCTCTGGGTAGGACCTGGGAGAGCTGGAGCTGGTGCCCAGCCTCGAGTTCCACTTGCGGCAGAACGCCAAATGGAGGTGCTACCCCCTTCCCACCTCAGCAGCAGGACGGGAGTGTAGGGAATGTCTACCCGCCCAGGCTGCGATGCCCGCTAGACGGGCGCGGCCCCGGGCTGCAGGGCGCCCACTGCGGGCGGAACTCAGGCAGCGCAGCCCGAGCCCTGGAGGCCACCAAGGCAGCAGGAGGTCACCTGCGTCCTCCAGTGCTGCCCTACAGGCCACTTGGGCCTGCGCTGCCTCCGGCGGTGCCCGCGGGGGTCCTGTGCTGCAGCAAGCTTGTCCTGCTGCCCTTCTCAGGCCCTGCACCCTGGGAAGCAGCCCTGCCCCCAGACGGCATCTGGGACGAGGTCACCACCATCTTGCCCTTTATTCCAGGAGCGGCTCAGCCCTGTTTTAAGAAGCTAGCTCTCCAGGCACATTAAACTGAAGTTTTTGCTTGCGTTTTGTTAGGAAACTTTTAATCACACAGAATTTAGGTTTTAATCGGCCAGGCGTTTAAAAGGCCCAGAGAAAAAGCTTCCGCTTTTAACACCGGCTCTGGGGGCTGCTGGAAAACTGCCACCGAATTTAGGCTCGAGTTGAAGGTTAGCAGAATTTACCATTGTTTCCCCAGGGTGTTTCCCCTGACAGGGCGCCTTTTCTTTCATTTAAGATACTTTTCAAAAGAAAATTTTGGAAAACGCTTTGGCGATTTCTTTTGTTTTTTTAAAGAAGTTTGTTTGAGCCCTTACCATTTAATCCAGAAATATTTCTGAAGTGGGAAGGGGGGAGCAATGGAGTCTGAAAGCAGCTGTGTGCCAGGAAATAATAAGTATCATGCAAAAATACCATGCTAATAGATACCCTTTGTAAGTGGAAATATCTATGTTTAATTGCTTTTAAACTGTAGGATGGAAAACACAATTATACACTGTAACAAACCTGTACAGAAAAAATCCCGAACAATACAAAACAAGTGCTAATATTTTTTCTTCATTGAATTAATTGTCCCCAAATTATAATACTGATAACCTCCCCCAAATACTGTGTTTCCTCCTCTGCAAATGTTTGAAGAGGAATATTTGTTACCAACAGAATACATTTAGTTTTGTCCTAAATAAACAGAAAATTGCATAGCTTTTAATACTGTTGTAATCCTCAAATGCATCTTTTAATCTCATGGTTATCTCGATATTTTAAAAACTAAAATTTCAGAGATACATATATGAGTCCTAGTAATTATAACACATTTTACTCGTCTGATTTTATAACATGCATTTTCATAATTACTGTACAACTGAAATAGACATTGAGTTCTGCTGTGTGCATGTCTTTATCCAGCAATATATTCTTAGAGACCTTCTTGTTCAAACAAATTAAGTGAATTTAAAAGAAACTAAAACAAGAAAAATCCTGCCAATAGAGAGAGAATCACAGTGTGATACAGACAAAAGGCTAAGAAGTTCTCATATGAAAAGATTTATTAGGAGATAGAAAATGTTCACAATCATTGAAACACACTTCAGAAACTAGTAAACACCTTAGATAGAGTTGTGCCAATTACTCAGCCCGCAAGCATCTGCTTTGTCTTAATTAGAGTGGGAGGTGAATGACCACTGTTTATTTTCATTTTCCTCATTAATTATGAAAAACTGCATTTAATTCGTCTTGCATAGTGAGAGACTGGCTGCGCAGATGTAAGTCGTAAGGGAAGTGGCTGTCGGTGGGCAACCTGAACATGGCACCCTGCCCAAGGGGACCCCTGGGTGGCACTGCACAGTAATGCATGCCATAATTGTAATTTTTGCCATAGTCCAAGGTTTCTTCTTGCTTCAGGGAAAATATCCCATTATAGTTAATTGGGGGAGGACTTAAGGGACCTTCAAACTGAGGGCTGGCACACTCAGGGGAAGTACTTTCATAGAAGGATTCGTACGCACTGCAGTAATTGTAGGGTTTCATGGACTTGGAATTATCAAGAGTCCCATGCCCTGGGGGAGTGGCCAGCTCAGGGCTGTGGTAGGGTGGGTAGAATGAGGAGTAGGGTGACCTTGTGTGATGCGCAGCCTCCCCACCCTGACCCATCAGGAAACTCCTGGCGTTGAGCTGTAAGCAGCCTGCCACCAAGTTTGTAGTTGGCTGGGAAAGACCTTTGCATAAGTTTTGGACGAACGTGAGCAGATCTGGTCTCTTGCCAATCCTCAGAATTTCAGAAAGTGCCCAGATGTAATTTTTGGCCAGCCGTAAAGTTTCTATTTTGGACAGTTTTTGGGTTTTAGAGTAACAGGGGACCACTTTTCGCAAATTGTCCAGCGCGTCATTGAGGCCGTGCATCCGGTTCCTCTCACGTGCGTTGGCTTCCTGTCTCCTGAACTTGACCCTTTCCAATCGTAGTTTGGTGGTCTTTTTTTTCCTGAGACCCCTCCTTCTAGGCAAGCCATTTTCATCTTCTTCTTCTCTGTCTTCCTCCTCCTCCTCTTTCTCTGTCTCTTCTCCAGGGGCCCTTTTGATGCTCTTTCCTCGAAGGACAACTTGTTTTGGAAAGCTTTCTGGTTTCTTAATTTGTTTCTGGTCCTCGCATTGTCTAGCAAACTTTCTGCACATCTGGGATTCAGGCATTACGACAGACTCGTCAAACGGTAGTGTTAACATGGTTCTTTAACCTTAAATTACCTGGAAAAAATGCCAGCACAGTATTTAAGGTGTTTTCATTTTTGGAGTTGATGTACTTCAAATATACTCGAGGACTCAATCATAAGACTCTGAGAGCACATGAAAAAGACTTATTCCAGGACTTGTATTTACATTAAATAAAAAAAAAATTGAATTTGTGCAGATTAACAATCATAATGGCATTGATCTATACAGTAGCATCAATTTATACATGCAATTTATAATTATCAAAAGGAAATACTTAATAGAAATCATCACATTTCCTATCTCTCTTGGATTTTAAACTGGATTTTCAGCACACACGGAGTGGAGTTAAAGCAAATAAAAGCATGATATAATAATGCAGACTTTCATTAATTCTAATTCTCCTGAGAACAAAATAGAAGAGAAACCAATTTTTAAAACGAAAGGTACTCTCTCTCCCTTAAGCTGACAAATTTGGAGGGTTTTGTTAGAAAAAAAATTAATCCCCAACTTTATTATCCGTAAACCTCAAACTGAGAATTTTGATAGGTGGTTGCAGAATACACAAATTTAAAGAAAAGATGAATCAGATCAAATTTAAAATTGTTTTTTTTTTCCTGATAGGTAAAGAACTATGTAAAAGAGTGCTGTTTTCTTAGCCTCAAGGAAAAGATTAGGCTAATTTGAAAATAAAACTATAAACAAATAAAAAAAACCTACAAACATTGCTGGCAATTTTTTTTCTAATCAAAGCAAATGTTTCGACTGCTTTAACATCTAAGAATTCCCCCAATGTAATTGTCTGTTTACTGCTGTTCCGCTCCTAGTGTTTTTGTTCTAAGAGCCACGGAAGTCTCCCTCCAGCTAATATCGGACAGGAACGGTCCAAGAATTCTGCCTGCAATTGTGCACGTGTGTTCAGAATCCCAAATGAAAGGGGCAAATAATTTGTGTTTAAAATGCATTTTTGTTTTTGTTAGGTGAAGCAGCAAATATTTTTATCTAAGTCTTCAACCAAATAGCATATTAATACAGAGACTTTTGATTTAACAGTTTCAAGCCCCTCACTACACACACACACACACACACACAATGTCCACACATTTGCAATGTTACATAATAGCAGTGAAAGTATGTGATAATTACATCATAAGAATGAAATATGATAAGAACTTATAGATGGCAAAGAACATAGAAATACTCTAAGACAGTGATACTGTATCTTTAAATACTTGCATGCAAAGCCAGCATCAATTGAGTATATCTTTATTTATATTACCTTAGGTTTTAATTTCATTCAATAATCAGTTTTCATTTTGGATCTTCCAAATCTTTTCAGGCTGAGTGTCGCATCGTCTCCTGGAGCCTCTAGATCTGTGTGTATCTGCACTATCTCATTGATCTCTAAAAAGTGACATTGATGCCAACTGCCAGAGCTGGTACCCATGCCATCTGCTAGTGACGTCACAGGGCAGAGAGAGCCATGTGATCCTCTCTGGGGACCTTCATTCTGCACTGATCATCTGGCATCCCTGTAAGTGGGTACCAGCATTCATGCATCAACACAGGAGGTTAGACTGATAGGGAAAAAAATCTGTACCAGCCTTTCACATACAGTAGGTGCGTTTCTCTTCTAGCTGCTCGGGTCTCACTGGCAATCTGTAGAAAGAGCTGTATCAGTGATGGGTTTCGCCCTGCCAATGGTGCAACTGTTAGGCAGTCGTTAATATTCCATTCATTTGCAAGGTGGGCTTTTGTGTGTGTGAGAGAGGTTTCTGTTGTTTGTGGGGTTGTTGTTTTGTAAAGATCACCAGCTCCTCCTCGGTGCATCTGGGTACCAGGGAAGGAGAGCTTGCATGGGAGCTAGAAGCTGGGCTTGGGTGCTGAATGAAACCAAGATTAAGGTCGAGAAATGGGTCAGCAAAAGGCTCCTTATTTCCCTGTTTTGCTTTATAGCATGTAACTTATGTGTGTGTATGTGTCGTGTGTGTTCTTCTACTTCAGACTTCTTTGCTTCTTAGAATTTCAGAATATTAGTTTCTCCATCCAGGGTCTGTGAAAGACATCTTCAAATGCTCCATTACACTTGGTGCTGTCTTTTCTGAAACTTTACAGAGAGAATAGATGCAGGCAGAACCCTACATAGAACAATTGCTGAGCTACATTAAGTCTTTGGTTAGATTTGAAGCTGCATGTTTGTGCCCTCCACTGAGCCACTAACTCCACGCAGTTACTCTCCCCGGTCTCCTGGTGTTAACCTGCTTTTGCCTTCTCCCTTCAGAAGTGATAAACAGAAAAACCATCACTTACATTTGCAGCTTTTCTCTCATTGACATTCTGCAGAACTTTTTTTTTTAATCAAAGATTTAGCTTTCGTATATTTTGGAGCTTTCAATATTTTTTCTCTGTCCTACCAGTTATATCCTTGCAACTTTGTTTCCTCTAGACCCACATTGATTTACATTTTTTAGTGTTTTAACATCAGCGTCCTGTTTTTTCCTTAGCAGGTAAATTTCCCCTTTTCCTCATTCCCCCTTCCTGGTGTCTTTTCAACTAAGCAGGACAGAAGCAGTTAACCAGAGCTGGCAAAGCTCTTCTCACAAAACAGGATGCAAAGCTCAAGACCAACCCTACTGTCCTCTCCTTTCTTACTTCCTCTGAGATGCCTCCTTCCAGAACAGACAGATTATTTTAGGAACGCCTGTTAAGGCGTAACTTTTGGAAAAATGAAAAAAATAAACAAGTAAACACAAGCCTTATTGTTTGACAGCTGCATAATCTCCTGCTCTAACGAGAAAGAGCATGCTTTTGGTCTTAGTGTAATCCCTGGAAGCCTGGCACCATTGAGTCTGTGTTAGCACTCCCCTTATAAATCCCACCTTTGAAAGGTTTAGAATTCTGCCGCTTTAATACACTTTGGATCCAAATTGGCACCAAAGCGTTACCCAGATTCAACTGTGTTCCTCTTTCCCCTTATTCCTTTCTACCCGCTTTAAAAAGTTTAGCTGTCCTTTCCTGAACAGTTTTAGAAAAGATAGAGGGTCGACAAAAAGAAAGATGCTAGGTAAAAGTACATAGTTTGCTCCTCTTACAGAAGGAGTAATAAAAGTGTAAAATTAAAACAATAGTAAACTTATTAATTTATAGGTTAAAATGGGTAGGTAGCCCTAGCTCGTATTTTAAAGTAAAACTCGTCACATCAGTCATTTTAGAATTTGCAGCTGAATGTTTTTTACTAGTTATGTGTTAAATATAATATTCCATGTAACTTTTGGTTCAAAAATTGAAATGTGATTTTGTATCAGCAAGAATTTCAATAGAAAGGCCAGATTCAGAAGTTCAGTGTCCTTGTGTGTGATTTAATTTCTAAGTGTGAAGGAGGGAAAACGTCAGAGTCCTGAGTGGCAAAGAATTCAGAGCTGCCTTGAGTTTCCCAGGTTGCACGTTCTAAGTCCCCAGGAGCTACATTGTATTAAATGTGTCATAGTCACAAAATTCGAAAGCCAGGGACAACTTGATCTGGTGTATCTCTAGAAAATTATCACCAGCAGAGCACATGTGAAAGTCCAATCCTATATTTTATCATTACATGTGCATTAAAAATAAAAAAGATTAGTGAAAGATGAGTGGCTTTTCTATTCTTGCCGGTAACATGAAAGAAAGGCAAACCTTTGGTAGTGATGAGGCTGGAGGACAGAGAGTATTCAAGTATTTTGATTGTCTATTATTATTTTAAACATCCAGGATTTCTTTATTCTTAAAATTAAAAGGTGGGGTGAGGATTAATAATTGTTAGGTGAGGATTTAGCAAGAATTCGGTGTGTTTATACAATAACTTTTCAAGAAATGTTGTCATGCATTTCCTAGCGTAGTTCCAGGTATGCAAATGCCTGTGGTGTCTGTATCCCCCACCAGAGTGGCTCTTCTAATCTCTGCTAAGTAAGCGTATCAACACCAAGGCTCCAGGCAGGTTTCTACACAGATACTCAGCACCTTGGCCAGGAAGTTGTCACCCTCTCTATCTTGTTTCCTCCCATTTCACAGTTTTGCGTTTATACCAAACTTTCCCTCTCTAAATCGATTCCATTCTAATTTAACTGCTATGATTCCTTTGTTAACAGTTTTGTCGTTTCTGTCATCTTGAAATTTTACAATTTTTTTTTGAAGTGTCCAGTGCCTGTCAATCTATCATTTCAAGCTTTCAGTGAGTAAGTGCTCATATATTGATAACAGAAATTAGGTGCAGACAATTTTGGCATGATTTTGACCTGGGTTTTTGTAACAGAATGAAGGCCCCAAGTTCAAAAATGAAGGCTCGAGTGCTGTTATTTTCTGAGCTTCTGTGGCAAAGGGCAACAGGGTAGAATCTGCAGCAGCAAAACCACAGAACACAGTTCTTTTGCGGATGTTGGGGATTCCTCAGAGCTGTTTTTGTTTCTTTTGTTTGTTTGTTTGTTTGTTTGTTTCCTGGCTCTTAGACAGGTACTCCAGGCAGTCAGAAGACCCAAGAGCTCTATGAGCAAGCTCAGTGTAGGGTCACTGAGTTTTAACTCTTTGATTCCCACTGGCCTGACGTAGTTTTTCGGTGTGGCAGAGTATATTCCACTTTAGAAAACAGGCCTCAGATTTAAAAAAAAAGTCATTTAAATAATGAAGCAAGTCAGAAAGCATCCTTACTCCTCCTGATTTCTTTAAGGGCTTAACATAAAGTGGACATATGTGTAGCCATGTTTTGTTCACATCCTCGTAACGACTATTTCATAGTCATTCCTTTAAACTGCCCATGGTGAAGGCTGGACTGCAGCGTGTGTGGCCTACTAGTCTCACAGAAGCCCATGCCTGTCAGTTTTCTGCTATGAGCTCTGTGCACAGCAGCACAAGGCTTTTCTTTACAGAAGTGCAGTTTTATCCTCTGCAAAGTGTATTTGTCATTTATTCATCAAACGTGTGTCAGGGTAATTTTCTGTCTATGGACTAGAAACTTCTATGAATATAAGAAAATGGGTATGAATAGGCCAACTGGTTTTAATCCAGCCTGAGGGAAAGAATCAGTAAGTTATTAACATTTTTTTAACATTATTAACAAGAAAATGTCTAATTTCCCTTGGCTTTAAAAATTAGAAAAACTGAGTTTTTAAGCCTGATTTCTACTTTTTAATGGTACTGAACTAGATGTTTTTGTTATATTCCAGCATATGTAATGTAATGGTTATTTTGTGAGTGTGTGTGTGTGTGTTGTGTGCACGTGTCTGTGTGTATGCAGGTTAATGTGTACACTGGAGGTCAGAGGTCGACATGGAAGATCTTCCTCTATAAATATCCATCTTGCTTTTTGCTCTAAGGAAGGTCTCTCTCACTGAGCCTGGAATTCACTGACTCAGCTGGAATGGCTGTCGGTGGTGCACTCTGGGAACCTGGCTGCCTCAAGCCCTCAGAACCGAAGCTGCAGATGCCTGCTGCCACACCCAGCTTTTCTGTGTGCGCTGGGAATCCAAACTGAAGCTTGCACTCTTGTGTGCTTTACACACAGAACCTCCTCCCCAGCTTACAATCAATATTTTTAAATATAGAAAACAGAAAAAAAAATTATTTTTCTTGTTATATTCAGTGCATTTTCGGAGCATGTGGCCCAGACTGTTGTAAGACGTGTGATACTTCCCTCCTGCTTCCGACTCCATAATGCTGGGGCTGCAAGAAAGTGAGACTGCACAGGTGCCAATTGTACTTTTATATTAATAATTTTAAAATTAGAATACAAGGTGTTAGATATCATTGTGGTATTCTAGAGCACGATGTATTTCAGTAGACTTTCCTTCCCCCTCTTCTTACCCTACCTTCCCGCTTCCCATAACCCTCTCTTGCAACCTTCCCCAGTCTCTTAATATCTTTCATGTCATCTGTGTCCTTTTACCCACTCCCCATCCTTCCTCATCACCTTTTGTGCTCTTTCTTGCTTTCCTTTAGAGTTTTTGTTTTCTGAGTTTGGGTGACTTCTGTTTATTTTAAGCTTTCAAAACTACCCACATTCCTGCAGATTCCTGCTGAAAAAATTTCCATTGTGTGCACTGTGACATTTTATATGTGTTCATCTGTGGATGGGCAACTAGTTGATTTCTTGTCCTTTCTAATTGCACTTCTGAAAAAAATAAAATCTTCTGTCAAGATTGACTGAGAGAGTACAGGACCTCCTCAAGCAGGGATTCCTAGATGATGTTGAAGAGGTCCTCATGCTTGCTGCACTGGAGCGTGACGGCATACATGAGCACAGAAGCATTTTTCTAAAGGCAAGTTCTCATATCTGACTCTAGAAGGGTGATACATTCACAAATCTTGTAGCCAATCCCAGTCCTACTCTTTTGTAGCTATGTATCACACATTTGTTCATTCATTGATTTACCTCCTTTACAAATACTTAGCAAATAACTATCTTGGAGTAATCTTTGACTCTTCCCCAAGGCATCTGTCCTGCACTGTCTCTGACAGCCCATAGATGGTGTTCATCCCAGCCCCAGAGGCAGCCAATGTACACAGAAGCCAGACTGTGTCTGTACTCAACCCTCCAGTGACTCCCTGTCCTGATTAGTTTTTTACTCAACTTGACACAAGCTCAAGTCATCTGGGAAGAGAGATTCTCAATTGAGAAAAATGTCTCCATCAGATTGGCCTGTAGGCAACTCCGTGGGGACATTTTCATCATCAATGACTGATAGGGGGATGAGTCACGTCTAGATTAAGAAGGGGTAAGTGTCATTGAAGAAGATCCAAACTAGGTTACAGCCAGGGGCCAGTGTGTGAAATGCAATCAGCACACACTGAGGCAAGACATGGATTGCAATTACAGGCTAGTGATGAGCATTTAGAGCCACATAGCAAAGTCCAGGCTGTTGCGCTGGGGAGGTGCTAGCCTTCACAGAGAGACAGATAACAAAGATACATACAGTTTCCCCACTGGAGAGGAACAGATGGCAAACATGCATGAGATTTCCCCACTGGAGGGCACAGCAAATTTAGGCACGATCTATTCAGTTGAAGGATCTGTAGTACTCTGCATCGTCCCTGTAGCCAGGAGGAAGGACAGGGCAGAGTCTGGAGCAGGTGTGATTTTCCCTGTCTTCTGAGAACACCAGCAGCTGTATAGCATGAGCTGGGCTCTGATCATAAAAGACTTTATGGGTCACAGTGATGTTTTCAGAATTTAATCTAAGGGAAGGCATAGTGCAATTTGACATTTGCAAAGTTCGCTATGGACTATGGTATAGTTCAGTGGTAGAGCACATGGTTAGAGTGCATTAATTAGGGCCTGGGTTCCATCCCTGGAATCAAAGCCCAAACCCCATACAAACAGACAAAAAAAGCAATTAACAAAAAAGAAAGAAAGAAAGAAAGAAACAGAAAGAAAGAAAGACAGAAAGAAAGAAAGAAAGAAAGAAAGAAAGAAAGAAAGAAAGAAAGAAAAAGAAAGAAAATGAAAAGTTCACTCTAGATGTCCTGAGGAGATTTGAACAGGGGAAAAAGAAGAAACAGGGAAAGACCTGGTTGGGCTAAAAAACTATGCCACACAGGCTACACTGGCATGCTGAAAGCTAAGAAATTTAGGAAAACTGCAGGGAAAATAAAAGCTTCTTTTACTATCTCCTGATTTTGTTTCCTCTCTGAAGAAGGAGATAAAATTCTCTTGGGAGAGGCATCCTCCCTACACCTCAACATAAAAGAAAGAATTGTCCTCCCCTTTTAAGACACATAGACACAGAGGCATCTGCATAACAGGCTTTCCGGAAGATGATGGGAAACCTTGATTGTCAACGTGACTGGACTTTAGTAGAGTGAACCTGGGAGAGTAATGACTGAATCAAGAAGACCTGCCACAGGTGTGCATAGCATCATCCCATAGTCTGGAAACACACACACGCACATGCACACACACTCACACTCACTCACCCTTCCTGGTGAGCTCCCATGATGTGAGCTGCTCTGATCCAACAAAAACCTCCAGAACCCCAACCCAAAATCAATCTTCTCTTCTGTCAATTTATGAGAAGGTAACTGAGTTTTCACTGCCAGGTCTCACCCCTTTATACCTCTTGATAACTTCATACTTCATCAAAATTACTACAGAAAATGCTAAGGCATAACTGTTCCTTTGGAGCTTCATTTCCTTACTAAGATACCTACATCACATAAGATTTACCTAAATAAAATTGTGTGCTTTTCTCTGTCCTCGTTATAGAGCTTCTTTCATGAATTTAAGATTTGTTAGTAATTATTTTCTTTATATGTAGAATTTACAAAGAATGGAAGAAACAAAACCTGGAGGACTATGGTGTATTGGAGGCCTTGGAGATGGAGAAAAGAAGTGACACAAGGCATTTGGGTGAAAAAAAAATAGTCAACAGAATTTACTGAAAGAATAGGTCTGGATTTGCATGGGAATAAAACCATAATGCATTCAACTGGTGATGATGATGATGGCAACATGATGATAAAATAGTCACAATGTACCCAGTGTCAGAATAAATGCTCCACAAGCATGAGTTTATTCCATCACATGGTATGTGTGAGTTCCCCCATAGGAAAGGAAATGAAACTGTAACTTGGAGACCTAATCATTTTGATCAAGGATGCTCAGGTTGGAAGTGGGAAAGTCATAGTTTAGACATAGACACCTGTGCATACAAATCCCTTTTTCCAGACTATGACAGTTTACTGAAGTAATAATTTAAAAATCAAGCTTGACATGATGGTGCACTTGGGAACTGAGACAGGACCATGGCTAGGATGGGCTATAACAGAAAGGTCCTATCCCAGACCAATCCAATCCGAACCATATCACATTAGATAAAACAGAATATTTAACCTTGAATCTATGTACAAAGTTCATGAAGAATGCCCCTGTGAATATCTAGTGAGTGAACACTATTAGTACATGCTGTCTTTCACATTTGTGTGCACAGGTAAGTGACAGATTGTTGGGATGTGAAATCATCCAGCATTGGTGACAATTATCCACAACACCAAAGCCTGGCTGCTGAGAGGAGTGGAGGCTTGAGTTGTTCATATATTCTTTCCTTCCTCTTCATTTCCATTGAAATAACAAGGTATCCAAAGCTGGGTGCTTAAAATTAAAAGATGTTAATTTAGTGCACTATTTCAGATGCATAGCGCTAGCCCTGGCCTTATAGTGGATGGTATCACAATGACAAGAATACTTGTAGGAGGAAGAGATCACATTGACAGATGGGAAGCCAAGAGCAAAATTCAGGAAAACAGGCTTGCTCTCACAGCAACTTACTATCCAAAGAACCATCTCAGGATCCATAACAGCTACCTTTATCTCATGTGAAGGCTATACCCACAATGGTCTACTATCAGCCCCCCGCTTCCCAGTTCTTAAAGGGCCTACCACCCTAACATGTAAAAGCCCAAATCACTATTTGTCTTTCAGCATTTTGGACTGCTGGTTTGGTTTGCTCTGCTTTGTTAGCAAATCTCATCTAATTACAATATATTCTTCATTTGTGTTTTAAAATAGCAATACTAACCCACTGTTATTATAACATATGTGGCAAGTTGTTGTTCCTAGGGTGGTGATAAATTTGAAGTGATCCATTCCTATCCTTGTGGGTTGGAATTAATCTTTCTCTTCTGATTTCCCACTTTACTTTATGCATCTATTATTGTGTTTAGCATAATTCGCTTTGTAGTAGCTGTTTGCAAATGCATCTGTCGCCCCTACTGTCCTGGATTTCTGTTTGTTTGTTTCACTTTGGTTTGTTGTGAGTACATCACACAACACATGAAATTGCATACTAGGGATTCGATATATATTAATAATAGAGTCAGGTTGACCAGTTGTAGTTACAGCATATTTGGCTGCAGACTACCTTAGAGCAATGAGGCCCATCTGTCAATCAAAGCTGTGATCTTTGCTTTACTAACACTGGGACTGATCAGTAAGATAAGTCAGTGACAAAGAGCTTCAT
This sequence comes from Psammomys obesus, assembly GCF_907164565.1. Classification (NCBI taxonomy): domain Eukaryota; kingdom Metazoa; phylum Chordata; class Mammalia; order Rodentia; family Muridae; genus Psammomys; species Psammomys obesus. The sequence continues at coordinate 6,652,533 of NW_026591711.1, forward strand.
GTCCTACATTCCATTAAATTAGATTATTGATTATGTAATTCTTTCAACTCTAAATGTTACTGTGAAAAACAAGAGTTATAGCTAGTGACAGTAAAGATGCATGCTTCTACCCAGTTGGCCTATGAAATTTGAACTTGTACCTGTTTTTTTGTTGTTGTTGTTTTATTTTGTTTTATTTTTGTAAATCTAAAAAATCGGATTTATTACTATTTCCTTGAAAAGCTGGACCAACTTTCTGACTGAGTAGTTTGCATCTCAGTTTGGCCATCAGTACTGGTGTAAGATCCAGACTAAGATCGTAACTGACACATGGCTTCAGATCCTCCTATTAGCCAGTATTGTTTTCTGGAAGAAATGCATCATTATCCTTTCAACTCAAAGTTTAAGCACTCCCCAGGCTGGCTCCTCTGTTATTGGCAAAATGTGAGTTTGGCATGTGATAAGTGAACATAGCTCACACTGGTGGCTCTGCTTTCTGCACCTCTGTGTTTGGAGGGAGACGTAGTGGGCGAAGGAGAAAACTGTCCCTCACACATTCCTCACCATGTTGGTTATTGAGCTGCTCAGAGGCACATATATTTAGTGGTATAATAGAATGAGAGGCAAATGATGTTAATAATAGTCCTCTGTTTTCCAAAACAAGCCCCTTCCTGACTAGCATCTCTTCTACAATCTATGCGGAGAGAGTGTTGAAAAACTCAGTAAATGAGGTGAAATAGGAAAACAAGTATGTCACACATTTGCGAATGGAGATCAGGCAGGTCATTTGAAAAGGATGCTGCGAACCAGCTGCAGTTATGGCACGTCTGCTATGGTCAATAAATAGAACTTGATCCCTTCAGCACAATCTGGCCTTTAGGGCATTTAGATGCATGCAGATATATTTATTTTCTTTATATTTATTTCTTAAGCCTTAAGCATGGCAGACAGTCTCTCTTGAACCAAACTATATCTCTACCCTAGTTTTATTTTTTTATTGTGAGGCAGGCTCTCACTGCACTTCCCAAGCAAGCCTTTGACTCCCTCCCTCTCTAATCCAGTCAAGCCTTGACCTTATGATGGTCCCACGTTACCTCAGCCTCTTGAACAGCTGAGATTCCAAGCTTAAGTCACATGACTCAGCTCTTACAGACATGTTTCCAAAACAGCAGAGTGATAATGTGCTGAAGTATCTAAAGTGACCCTAGACATTTGTGGAGCTGATGTTAATGAAAACACACAGCAGCCCAGGGGAAGTCCTGAGGGGATGAACATTGCAGCATAGTTTTTCTACACCAGGACAGTCAGATGGAAAAAGACATTCTAAAGGGTTCCTCTATTTGGCCTCAGGTGGGTCACTTGTAACTATTTCCTGGAGACTAGAGACTGGCTCTTATCTTTAATTTGGAAGCTTGAGATACAACTATATAAAGAATGAAAACTGAACAAACAAAAGGATGTTTCTTGTAAATCTGCATTTCTGGGGAGTCCAGAATTAGAGCTTATATAGGCCTGGGGAGTCCAGAATTAGAGCTTATATAGGCCT
>NW_026591711.1:6654067-6791061 GCF_907164565.1 Psammomys obesus
AGCTTATATAGGCCTGGGGAGTCCAGAATTAGAGCTTATATAGGCCTTCTGCATTGCTTTCATGGGTACCTTCTTAAATAAAAATAATAATAATAATAATTTACATTTTATGTTTATGTTGGTTATAATAATATAATTCAGGCTGAGTCAGGTTCATTTAGAGAAAAGTTTGGGAGGAGGACCTGGGCACTGTGCTGTTCCTGTTGGAAAAGTGGGGCCTGTCACCTGTCCCTAGAGATAGGGTGTGGTCAACAGCACTTTTAAATTATACCCGATTGAGAATCACAGCAGCCTCTGAGGGACTTGGATTTAATTTTGGACTTATCTTTCTCCTCCAAATCTAGCTTTCACAGCCACTGTCACTCCAACTTTAGATGCACGTGGTTGGAGATGATGGCAGAATGGAGAGGTAGCAAACACAGACAGACTCAGCAAATGAAAACGCAAGGCACCCAGCTGGACTTGAAGTTCAGAATTGCTTATCTGTGGTACAGACCTATAGTAAAAGTATATGTTATTTACCTGAAATTTCATTTTTACTCAGCACCTTTGCCTGGCAACCCTGTGCTTTCATTATTCTTGGAACCCAGAATGCTTTTCACCATAAGATACACGTTCTGATGAAGATTCTGCCCCAAAGAATGTTTGGCAACCATGAAAGAAACATGTGGGCAATGTTGTCTCTCACGCCTGTTCTCTTGGATTCTTCCATTTGCTGGTGCTTAATGATTCTCTAGAGCTGTGGATGTTAGAAGCCTTCCCCCATATTCACATAACTGCTGAATGGTTTGTGATTTCTGAGTTTCTGGTAGGACAGGCAGTTTTAATAGAACACACTCATGGCCACCATAAGTCATGGTTTGTTGCTGTTGTAGTTTTTAATGATAAATGTAATGAGTGTTTTAAATCCATATCATTGGTTTCTTCATACTTTCTTCTCTTTTGTGCTTATGCATGAGGCCATCCACCTTTCTCTTTTATCTCAGCATATACACCATCTGCTCTATACCTGGGGTCGGCTTAGCCAGGCAAGGCTGCAGTTCTCTGTGCCAATTTACCTTACAGGAAATCCGTTTTTGTTGGATGAAGGTCACAGGGCAGTGTCAGGGGCAGCTACATAAACACAGGCCCAGAACAAAGAAAGATGTACTGCCTCTTGTTTGCAGGAACTTAAACTTCGAACATGGGCAGGGCAGAGCATTAATCCAAACTCAAGGGCCTGTTCAAATGCACAGATGGCATGCGCTAACAGCCTGTACCACTGCTGTCCCCAGTGCCGAGAAGCCAGAGAGTCTTCACTTAGAAAATCCTAGAGGAAGAATCAAGGCTTCTCACAGGGATTACTATAAACCAAGAGGCCCAAGGCCGGAAGAGGAAATGAGGCCACTGGCTCAGACCTAGAGGTCACAGGAAATTTTTATGTATCTTTTGTAGGTGTTTGCTTTATTTTGGTTTTTTAATTTTGATTTTGTCTTTTCTTGGTCTTCCCTATCAATCATAGCAACACCACGGACTGGGTGCTGTACAAGAGAAATTTATTTCTCATAGCCTTTAGACTGTAACATCGAGTATCAAAGCAGGCTGATTTGATTGCAGTGCAGCCTCTTCCTCTCTGGTAGGCAGATAGCTGCCTTCTTCTTGTACCTTTTGGGGCCTTTCACCTCATCCTGTGTGTGTGGAGAAGCAGAGGAGAGAGAAGAGAGGAGAAGAGGAGAGAGGAGAAAGATCCTCTTATAAGGCTGCTAGGAAGGTCCTGTTATTACCTCATCTATTCCCAATCATTTCCCAGAGGCTCCATTTCCACCTAACATTGGGAAAGGGGGTACAGCTTTAGCTCAGGGCATGGAGCCTCAGCAGGGGTCTTTGGGAGGGCACAGACATCCATAGTAGGTACCCCTTACATTTTGCAAATGTGTGATGTTCCTCTCACCTATATTTTGTCCTGGCCCATTTGGAAATGTCCAATTTTACTGTCATTACTGACCCTAAAAACTATATATTTTAAAAGAAGATATTTTCTTTGTGTTCTTACCTCAATAGAGATATACGCATGCATACATGTGTGGCTATATAAATAACTAAATAAACTAATAAATTATGCAATATATCTACACCCTAATACATGGGACTTGTTGGAAATAGCTGCCAGAAAAAATCTAGAAATATTATTTAAAAGAATTCAAGTGGAAATGAGAAATGAGGGCTGGAGAGCTGGCTCAGTGGTTAAGAGCACTGTGTGCTCTTCCAAAGGACCTGGGTTCAATTCCCAGCACCCACATGGCAGCCCACAACTGTCTGTACTGCCATTTCCAAGGGATCTGACACCTTCACACTAATGCACATAAAATAAAAAAAAATTAAACAAACTGCTTTTAAAAAAAGAAATGAAAATGTAAGATGATACATTATTTTATTATTTAAAAGTATACCTATGCTATTCTTTGTCTCAAGGAAAGGAGTTTTTTTTTTTTTAAGGTTTCTTTCTGGTTTCTCTGGGACTAAAATCAGAGGCAGTTATGAGCTGCTTGGTATGGGTGCTGGAACTGAACTCAGATCTTCTAGAAGAACAGCAAGAGCTCTTAATAGCTGAGCCATTTCATCAGCCTATAAGGGAGATTCTTCAATTTTTTTTTAAATATATGAACAAATATGTTTTCTCTGATAATTCATCTGTTTAATATATTTTGTTGTTTCTATGTTAAAAGTTGAATCATTAATCATACTCTGTGTGTGTATATAGTGTTTCTGTGTGTGTGTCTGTGTGTACGTATGTGTAGGGGGGTTCAGACATGGTAGCCCAGATTTGCTTTGAGCTCAAAGTAATCCCCCTGCCTCAGCTGGCTAAGTGTTGGGATTACACACATGTGCTATCATACCCAATTTTAATCATGTCTTCTGAAGGAGGCTTGTCTTACTTAACAAATCACAGCTTCAGCTATTTTCTTAAGCTTCTAGACCACAGTTAGTATATTGTTTTGCTTTTCTTCCCTTACTTGTAGTGGCCATCTGTTTCTGTGTGCCAAGAATATTTTGGAAAATACTCTTTTCTTTTGCAGAGGAGCTTCTTGCAATTTTATCCTAAATGCTTCTGATTTACAGGCCTTGGACAAAGCAAAGACCACCCCACCCAGATGACAGGTTAGACTAAGCCCATCCTTGACCAGTCAGCAAATTCTGTGCCTTTGATAGAGAAATGAATGACTCAGGGATCATTGCTCAACCCAAGCACCCTGCAAGTCAGCCAGTAAAGAGGTTTGTCTTTTGTTGTGCTTGCTGAGCTTGAAGCATCGGCGGAGCTGCACATCCCAACTGAGGGCGCATCTCAGTCACTCCCCAGGGCAGCTGATTGAAAAGAACTTTATGTACAGGGGAGAGAAAGCACATAGTAGGACGCGTTTCCAATGGTGCTTTTGAGCATCACCATCAGATCGTGACCAGGAAAAAAAAAAAATGAGTTTCTAGATAATGGGGTCAAAATATTTATTTGAAAGGAAAATTCTGGCCTGAGCTTCTGCCACTTTACCAATAGGGGTCCCCAGGCACACGGTACACAGCAACTGTAGATCTGGAGACAAAGAGACTTCATTGCAAAAGTGGCTTGACATAGTCCTTGTGTCATTTTAAAGACACAGAGGGACTGGGGAGCCTGCATTCCTGCTGTACTTCCTCCTTCATTCTTGTATCAATCCCTCCTCTACTGTGCTCAAAAATCCCCAGGAGGCCTGGGGATTGTCTGGGTGGCATGAGGAAAGCTTCTTAGTTGGTGTCTATTTGCTGTCCATGTCCATAGTCTAATGCACAACAATCTAAGCCCATTTTATTTATTTATTTATCGAAAACATTTATCTATATGCCTAAAGATAATATATATGTAATTATATGCATATATATAATATATATAATTATATGCATATATACAATATAATATATAATTATATGCATATATACAATATAATATATAATTATATATTTACAATACATATATACATATATACATATACAACGTTGTAACATGAATCACAAAGCAGTGAGTGTGATTATGGCTGAGGAAATGAAGCTGCAATTTTGCTTGGTTTTAGTCCATTTCATGGTACTGACTGTGGAGCTCCTGTCCTCTGTGGCCAGGGAAGGTCCAGCATTTCCTTCAAACAACGTTGTCTTCTATATATGTATATATTGTATACATGTCCATAATTATATGTATATATTGTATATATGTATATAAAATTACATACAATATATACATACATGTATATAATTACATATATATACATATATAAACTATCTAACACAACATCATTGTCAGGCATAGAAAACCTTTTTGAGTTGTTAGTTGAGTTGTTAGTTAGGAGAGTTAAAGAAAACAACAAAATATCATAAGCTCCTGTAAGCTACATCACAGAGAACTTGGAGGAATAGAAGTGGAAGCCTCCTCCTTGAGGACTAGCTCTCAGAGGATTAGCACCAATAGGAAGGTGCTATGCAAGCTGCCAAGAGAGAAAAGCTATCAATAATCTTACACAGCTCTAAAGCTAACCAAGTCCCCAAAATGACTAACATGACAAAATATTCTCAATTGTGCAACAGAGGTAGTTGTATCTTGGGGTCACCAACAGCTGTCTAACTAGACTTATGGCTTTACCAATAAGAGAGAATTCATACCTGGTACTGTAAACTTAGTCAGCTCCCCGAGACTAGTAAGGTCATGTACTACAGGAGAATCCATTACTACTACTTTCCTATACAAACGTACCTTCTAATGCATTCTAAATATTTATTTTTATAACCATAGGTAAGTACAACTCTCACCCATTAAGGAAAGCTTTTTGCAGCAGATTGAGACTGTTACAGAAAAACAAAACTGGCCAAAATTCAGAGAATCGCTCACCATCAGGTGCCTAAACCCAACTGATGTCTACAACACAACTCCTATCCTAAGTCTCAGGGAATATCAATGAAAAGGAGGCAGGAAGATTCTAAGAGCCACAGGACCAGGTCGTCTGTTGTGAGATAGCATCCTCTATATATGATAGGGAAACTACATGCATGAAATCTCAATAATATGGTTATCTGAACAAGACCTGAATAATAACATCAGTTAACATGCCACTGAGAAAGGGAAACCCTCCTCCACTGCTGGTGGGAATGTAAACTTGTACAACCACTTTGGAAATCAATCTGGCGCTTTCTCAGACAACTAGGAATAGCGCTTCCTCAAGATCCAGCCATACCCCTCCTAGGCATATACCCAAAAGAAGCTCAAGTACACAAAAAGGACATTTGCTCAACCATGTTTGTAGCAGCTTTATTTGTAATAGCCAGAAGCTGGAAACAACCCAGATGCCCCTCAACTGAAGAATGGATGCAGAAACTGTGGTACATCTATACAACGGAGTATTACTCAGCAATGAAAAATAAGGAAATCATGAAATTTGCAGGTAAATGGTGGGACCTGGAAAGGATCATCCTGAGTGAGTTGTCCCAGAAGCAAAAAGACATGCATGGTATATACTCACTCATATAAACATACAACATAGAATAAACCCACTAAAATCTGTACATCTAAACAAACTAAGCAAAAGAGAGGACTGTAACTAAAATGTTCAATCCCCATCCTGAAAGGCAAAGAGGATGGACATCAGAAGAAAAAGAAAATAGGAAACAACCTCGGAACCTGCTACAGAGGGCCTCTGAAAGCCAGAAGAAAACAGGAAACAACCTTGAAACCTGCCACAGAGGGCCTCTGAAAGCTTCTGCAGTATAGACTGTCAAAGCAGATGCTGAGCCTGATGGCCAACTGATGGGCAGAGTGAATGGAATTTTATGTAAGAAGTGGGAAATAGTAAGAGCTGGAGGGGACGGGAACTCCACAAGGAGAGCAACAGAACAAGATAATTTGAACACAGGGAACTTCCCAGAAAATCATACTCCAACCAAGGACTATTTGTGGAGATGACCTGGAACCCCTGCACAGGTGTAGCCCATGGCAGTTCAGTGTCCAAGTGGGTTACATAGTAATGGGAAGAGGGACTGACTCTGACATAATCTGATTGGCCTGCTCTTTGATCACTTCCCCCTGCAGGGGGAGCAGCCTTACCAGGCCACAGTAGAGGACAATGCAGCCACTTTTGAGGAGAACTGATAGACTAAGATCAGAAAGAAGAGGAGAACCTCCCCTATCAGTGGACTTGGGGAGTGGCATGCATGCAGAAAGGGGAGGGAGGGTGGGATCGGGAGGGGAGGAGGGAGGGGCTTATGGGGGGATACAAAATGAATAAAGTGTAATTAATAAAAACAAACAAACAAACAAACAAACAAAAAAAAAACATGCCACTGAGGATGAGGGGAATCTCACAAGGCCATAGCCCTGGAGGAGTGCTACAGGTGGAGTCAGGGAGAATCTACCTTTTCCATGGATGAGACTCCTGATAGGTTATCCAAACCCATGAGCCTTAAACAAGTGGATTCAGCAGTGTGTATGTGTGTGTGTGTGTGTGTGTGTGTGTGTGTGTGTGTTTAGACATCTGAGTACATCCTGAAGAAGTCAGTTCTCTCTTACTATGTGTGTTTTTGAGATTAAATTCTGGTTGTTAGTCTTGACATCTGATCACTGCCACAATTTAGAATTGCTGGAGAATGCACATTGAAAATTCCGTCAAGAGCTTTAGGTCCTTTGTGAGCAGTAAACCTGCTTTGGTCCTCTCTCTTGGAGCACACCCTGGCTCTCCTTGATTCACCCTGGAAGCTTCAAGCCTGGAGCATTCTGACCAAGAGAAGAAAGCTAGGAGGGACTGTGAGAGATATGAAGCTGCACAGTCTGGAAAGCCTAGTCAGCAATGCTGAGGATTTCAAATATTCTGATATCATGGGCAGCAACTGGAGGATGTGACCAGTTGCAATTGCTGGTTGGGGAACAGGTTTTGATGGGACCCAAGTAAATAGGACAGTCCTGGTTTCCTCTGCGTGATCATGATGAAGGCAAGACCACCGTGTGTGGGAGCTCCAGAGGCTCCAATTGAAGCAGGATTTCATCTCAGGGTCATGCAAGCTCCCCGGGATGTAAAGAGGAGGCCTCCCCCGTTGCCAGTATACTACTCTTGATACCCTCTAACAAAACCCAAAGAATCACAAGTTAACCCCATCAAAAATATAGATGGACAAGAACAAAACATAGGAATGGGTCTATGTCTAATATAGTGTAGGGTCCTTCAGAAACAAAGATCCAAAGAAAGAGAAACCTACATATTTTGATGATAGGCTCACTGAAGAGTGGACAGCAAAATGAGGAAGAGAGGGAAGGTTAGAGGTGACAAGCTGGAGAGAACTTGGATTCCTCTCTGTGATTCTGTGCCCTCTAAAAAGGTTTCTGTTTCTTAACTGTGCTGTAATACACACGATGAACCTGGAAGCTTCCACTTGACGGTTTTGTGAACAGCTTCAAGGTGACAGTGAACTATCAGCCTCCCTTGTCCTCTTGTCATGGTGCCATATTTTGAAACATCATATCCAGAGTCTCATATATGCAGCACTGGGCATGAGTGCTTCCTGAAATTTTGACCCTAGTAGTTTGAGCCAAAAAATTACCACTAGAAAATGCGAGAGGGAGCCAAATTACAATATATTTTGAAGAGACCAGAGACTTAATAGCTAGAGCAGGTACAGAAAGAAAGGAAAGGAATGAAAAGGGACTATGGAAGGCTACTGTATTTTGGGGTTTCACTGTAAACTCAGCCAGCCTTTCAACTGTGTGGCTAGGCATTCCTGATTTATTGGCACGTCTACCAAAGCACAGAATTCTCTCAAAAACAAAAATAGAGGATATTCAGTTGAACACATTTTGATACTGCAGAATTAGTCAGCCCCAATCTTCTTTATTATGACAAAGGTCCTAGTTTGTGTAAAGCTGCATGGTTCAGTTTCTCTTTATGGTGAACCAATAGCCTAAGTTTGTTCCTTAAGGACATTCTGCGAAGTCTCAGCAGGCACAGAGACCAAGGGGAGCCTCACTACATTAACTTGATTCTGCCCTGCTGGAAAGTAAAGGCTTCAGGGACCCTTCACCCAACAAAGCTCAGGCACTGGCCACCCTCTGCCCAGCTTCAGGAAGGATGAAGCCTCCCATTGGCTGCCAACTACCTCTCCTGAGTATGTCCTGAAAATCCAAGCTTGTTCTCATTCCTCCCCCATCCTCTTTTCCTCCCTCCTCTAAATTCCATTTTACAACACACAAAGCAAGATAGCCTTTGTTAAAAAGTTTAATGTTCTTAATTAGTTGAATCGGTTAGGCTAATTAGAATACCAATTAGAACTGGCAGGGCTATCGTTAATTTGAAAGTGCTGTGGTCTAGTGTTAATCGCTATTAAACCTTATAGTTTGTGAAAGATAGAGAGGGGTTGAATTCACACAACACTACTTGAAATGAGAAAGGTCTGTGGTCAGAAGGATTAGCTGTCAGTGAGTGTTCCAGGGAAGCAGAAACCACAGAGGCCAGGCAGGTCTTCAAGTCTCCATCCAGCAAGACATCCCAATCTCCCTGCTCAAAAGATGCTCAACGGCTGGAGAGAGCTTTACTGAAATAGCCAAAGTGTATAATTCACCTAATGGACTAATGATCTGGAATGATACTTAGAAAAAAAAAATCAGTGTTTAAGTTACCAGGCCACAAAAAAAGTTTGTGCTGTTAGCAGAGCTATGTGTCCCATTGGGTTTCCAACTTCTTAAATACACGGAGCAACCTTCCCAATTAAATCTCTTCTATTTCTGGTCATTGCTTGACTGAAGTAGAAGAGCCAAGCCCTCAAACAAAAGAACCCCATGCTCGTACTGTGGCAAGAGGGGAGTCTTCACTTTCTCAAGTCTTACTTGGCAATGGATGTCTAGACGAATAAGCAAATCCTAATTTGTGTTTTCAGACAAATATAAAAATCAGTCTTCCTTTTTTTTTTAAAAAAGCAAATATGGAATGGACAATTATAGCTATTCTTGTGGTGCGTTTTCAGAAATATGAATTTACTTTATTTTGGTGATGAAGACAGAAGGTACTGCCACCCATTATCATGGCTGGTTTCCTCTCAATATATCTACACTACAGTTCTAGATAAAGCATGCAGTTTATAGGAAACAAATATAAAAATATATTTTGTCATGTGTGTTATGGCACAGTTAAGAAACAAGGAATCTTTTTAGATGGTGAATTGCTTTACAAAGCATATAAAATGCTACCTCAAATTTTCTTAGAGGTAAGTGGAAAATAAATTAAAACAGACAGACCAACAGATATATAATGCCTGAGTGACTACCAATGCAGTTTCATGTGCAAAAAATTGCAGGATGAAAAAGAGGTTTATTGCATGATATTTCCTCTAAATACCTTTTAGAAAAACATGAAGAAATTAATATTGACAGAAGGTACTGCTGTAGCATGTGATTACAGTTCCAGGTAGCCTCCTCACACAAGAACTCTGACCAAGTGCTACCTGCAAGACAGAAATTGCTAGTCTTCATCTTGGGCATAGAAGAATGTTTGGTCTACAAGGGAGGTGTTGTAAGAAACAGGTAATCCAAAACCCTGCTGTTTAATAACAAATCAAAATATAAAGGTTTTTTTTTTTTTCCTCATGGCCTCACCATGCTAAGCTTTCATGCTTGCCTGTACATTTTTCCATTCTTCAGCTGCTCTCAACTCCAATTCTTTAAGAACTGCTAAACTGTAAGTCATGGTTTTTTTTTTTTTTTTTTTGTTTTGTCTAGGTCTTACTTTTAATCCATGGATGTAGGTAAGAGGCTGATTTTTGTAAAATGGCAAAGAATCAATGTTTTAGTAGCTATTGCAAACATAAAGACCCATTTTAAAGCAAAGTACCCAAGGAAATAAAAACCTAAGACAAACGGAATTCAGATTCCAAGGAAGAATTAGGCCATTTCAACTTTGATTCTGCTCAATGGCATTTTGAGTGACATTTCCTTGAATTTCATGAAAGCTGTTTTTCCTTTTCTTGTAGGCAGATCTCTAGATAAAGTTTTGTCTATATAAATCTCTTTATTTACTCTTCCATGCAATGATTTATTTATTTTCTACTATGTACTGGTAAGTATGTAGATTTGGAGATTCAAAGATGTAAAAGTAGACGTTAGCTATGTTTAAAAGAAGTTCTCAGTCTAAGAAATGAGGTGAAGGTCTAAAGAAATTCTACCGTTGTTACCTCCTTTGATGGATAAATGATGGAACAAGGAATTTGTTGCTGTGTAGTCTGTGTTGACAGGCAAAGTCACAGCAAGGTTCAGAGGACAGTGAGGCATGTGAATTGGACAGTTCTGCATTACTAAGATGAAAGGCATGATACAGGCCAGCTTTATAAAGGAAAGACTTTGACATGGTATAAATAGCATGGTGCTGGCTCTAGGGAGGGTCTCCTGGTCTCCCTTCCTTTTACTGCATCTTTTCAAAGCAGATGACAATGATGAAATGTGTGTAAAAGAAGCAGTTACTTCACAAAGCTGAAAGCCAGAGAGGAATGGAGATGTTGGTCTCACTCTTAAGAACTGGCTTTCAAAAGAGCACAAGAGACTCACAGTGGTCACCCTTATTCTTCCAAGGGCAGCTCCCTCAGTAACCTAAAGAATGCCCACTGTGCTCTGTTCCCTTAAACATCTGGTCATCTCTTAGGCTTCCAAGGCACAGCTATTTGAGACATATTTAAAATCAATCTGGAATTGATACTTTCTGGAATGTGCAGTGCAGGGCCCCAGGCTTGGGGTAGAGGCAGAGCTTTAACAATATGCTACAAGAAGAGCTTCTGTCTAAATAGAACACATTCTATCTAAAATCTCTCCAGCTCCTAAGGGCAAGAGTTGGCCCACAGCATAGCTAACGGAAAGGTATTGAAAGTGATTTTATAGATCAACAAGCACCAGGCACTTTTTTATCTGCAGACTATCTATAGCATTGAGTCAATATGATACAGCTCACAATTTCCCTTTTACTATATACAAAAGAAACACACCCTTCAAGGAATGTATATGTGTTTAATTTAAATTTGGGGAAATGTGAATTGAATAAGTGAAATTATCTTTAATAAGAATTTAAGTAAAAATGCCTATTATTACCATAAAAGGCATTCTCCCCTCTACATAAATGCCAGTCTCTACATAAAAGGCCAGCCTCCCCTCTACATAAATGCTCACCCTACAGATTTTCCCATTGTTTCCCAGCCTCCCTGAACATTTTGGAGCAGATCCATCCCTTTACTATGGGTGTTTAATGGCTGTTACTTGATGTCTGTTTGTCTGGCTGTCAATGTGTTATATTTATGGATTATTCACCCTCCATCATCCTGCAGACATGGGTTTAGTCAGTCTACCAGAGGTGAGAGATTTGAGCCAGTCATCAGCTGGAGGAACAAAGAGGCAGCAATCAGAAGAAGCCCGGAAGGGAAGGTAGTCTACCCTCCCAGTCCCTGAGGGCCCTCATCAACGCTGGAGAACTGTTTTGACAGGACCACTGAATTGAGTGCAAAAGTCAGATTCCAGGGACATCAAAATGGGACAGACGTTCTCCTCACTCACAAACAACAGAGACCCCTCTGCTTGGAGGGACTAAGAAGAGCCATTCTCAAGGGGTCCAGTGGCTTCCAGGGTTGGCAGGAATAGCTTGCTGTAGGCAAAAGGGCAAGGAACATTGAGTAGCAGAAATGGAAGCAAATAATTTATGATTTTTTTTAAATTGCAAACTCTGACGTCTGGCCCCAGATATTTGAGCATATTCTCCATTCTTCTAACAAAAGAAACACACATGCTTATTCCACCCTTTTCCGCCTCATCTGGCAGCCGCTTTCTGGTCCAGCAGACACTAACATCTAATGAGTCAAACTTCTCATTTTCAGACTAATCAGTCGGCTGCACTAATTGCAAATGCAAATATGCAAATTTATATTAATTAATTACTCTGCTAATTAGTTCTGCGGTCTTTTTTGGGTAATAAATCATTGTGCAGTGGAAGGGAAACAAGTCCTGTCCCATTTCACTCCACATAAAAATTTAATGTACTCATGGAAGAAAAAAAATATATATACATATATATAAAATAAGCCATGAGCTGAGTACTCTGCCTCCACTGATGAGTCCCCTACAGAAAGGTGCCATTGTGAGAGGGCTTTCACATCTTCAGCAAATGCCATCACTAAGGTGCCTGTTAGCAGTTTAATTATCACATTATGAGCTTCAGAACAAGCCAGTTTGCTGTGCTGCAGGCTGTGACATGGAGCTCGGCAGTTCATCCGCTTTGCAGCAAAACACTTATAAATAAAACGAGAATGGAGAGAGGGAATCACATCTCTTTGCTGAAACACCATAGCTTGGGAATAAATATTTTTGAGGTTTTGTTATCATTGTGTTAAGCCCGAGTTATCTCCTTGAGTCTACACCATCGAATGAAAAGTTGTGTCATCGGGCTTGAGGACACCCTGAAGGGCTGAAGGGAGGGCTCTGAGAGGCTAGAGGTTATGAGGAGCTGTGGAAGCAGGAAACAATTTCTACAATGGCTAGGAGTGACACACACACACACACACACACACACACACACACTTATTAATTTCAGGCATTTTTATTGGAGATTTATTTATGTTTACAGCTCCTCTTGTGGGGCAGAGTGATATACAAGAAAAAGTGTCTCCCATTAGACTGTGAATCTTAAAGGCAAGGGGCTATGTCTGATTTATTTCTGGTTCTTATTTCCTCCATGAGGTGGATCACCAGTAAGTGTTTGCTGAATGAATGAATGAATGAATGAATGAATGAATGAATGAATGAACGAACGAATGGATGGATGGCAGCAACCATCATAGGCTAGTTCCAGTGACATTTATTGACATTCATGTACAACAATACTACCTTCATTATGGTATACGTGCCAAGATTAGGAGAGCAGAAAAAATAGCGACTCATACTAAATCTCCATGTCCCTTCTTTTCCTTCTCAATAAGAAATCCCATTTTAATTTGCCATTAATTTTTCCTTTCCTGTGTGCCTAAGAGTTGATATTTGAGGAATAAAATAGCAGGATGGCACATTCCTGCAATCCCAGCCTTTGAGAGGCAGATGCAGGAAGATTGTGAGTCTGAGGCCAGCCTGGGTCATAGCAATACCAATAATAATAATAATAATAATAATAATAATAATAATAATAATAATAATAATAATGAGGAGGAGGAGGAGGAGAAACTGATGTAATTAGGGTCAAGTATCTTGCATTCAAGCCCTAGCTGTTCAACTTCCTGGTTCTGTGATACTAGGTGTTTCTTCTTCTGCAAAACCAGGAGTTATGAGTGTGCCAAGAGAGTATGATGGGCATGGGGGCTCAACCCAGAAGCTCAGTAAATGTCTCCCATCCAACTGTTCTCTACATGACATTAGGTCTTTGTTTTACTTATTTTAAAAAAAGTCTTAATGAGATCAATGATAGTGGAGAGGGGATAAGAGAGGGCAATAAAGGGTAAATGTGATCAAAATATAATATGTACATGTATGAGCAATAATGAAACGGATTTTATGTATAATTAATATGTGCTATAAACATTGAAAGTCCTTACCTTTTATTTTTTTCTCAAAAATTGGAACATAGAACACAGGTGTTCATGGTGCAATATTAAAAAATACCCAAATAGTCAAGAAAAAGTGAGGCTCCTTCTCTGACCCCTCACCTCTATATTCTCTGGGCAACAACAACAATCTCTAGAATGTCTTCCAAAGAGAGAGACATGGTTCATGTACCCCCTTTACCCTCACTCACCACAGGTATAGCATGGCACACTGCTCTTCCTGATTTTAACCTTATCCTTCAGTCCGGAGCTGCTGTGGACTTGTTATGCCTGCCTGTTTTCCATTGCATGTGAGCTTGGACCGTGGCAGCTCATTCGGACCAAGCCTCCAAATGGTGACCATTTGTGTTGTTGTTTCCACTTTTTTGCTACTGGATGTAACACTGCAGTTAACACACCGGTACTTAGAGCATTCTGCCCAAGTGGAGGCAAATCTATAGAAATAGGTATCTGGAAATTGTTCACTGCATCAAATTCTAATGTTTTAAAATTTGAAACTCTAGAACCACTTCTCAGATGTAGCCCATTTTGGGTCTCCTAGTAAGGGGAACACGGACTGTCTCATGAACTCAGTGGCTGGCTCTTTAATCCCCTGATCCCCCGCCAAGGGAGGAGCAGCCTTGCCAGGCCATAGAGGAGGACAATGCAGCCAGTCCTGATGAGACCTGATAGGCTAGAGTCAGATCGAAGGGGAGGAGGACCTCCCCTATCAGTGGACTTAGAGAGGGGAATGGGAGAAAATGAGGGAGGAAGGGTGGAATTGGAAGGGAATGAGAAAGGGGGCTACAAATGGGACACAAAGTGAATAAACTGTAATTAATATAAAAAATAAAAATTAAAAAATGAAACTCTGAGAAACTCCCCCTGGGAGAAAAGGTATCAATTCATATGCCCACCCAGCAGTGTTCCTTTCTGGGAGCTCCCTAGCTCTTTTTTTCTGCTGAGAGAGGAGGGAAAGAAAGGAGGGCCATGCCCTCTTCCTTGTAGGATAACAGTGAGGTAGTTGATGAAGGTCCTGAGTATTGTCATGTGCTGTGGATGTCAACATCACTCTTATTCGTTCCGTGTCTCTACCTACTGAGACTGTTCTGGAGGTAACAGCAAACCTCATTGTGGAAGACCTTGGAAGGGACCCTGCTTCGGTTTGTTATCTCACGGGCTTTTCTTATTGGAGGAAACAGAATTGGTCACCAAATTATTGTTTTTAATTTTTATTATTATCACAGAATTAGTTTTGGGCAATTAAGAAACAGAGGGAGCGTTTTCTCCATCCTCTCTCTCTTCACCTGAAGGCAGAACATACCCCTTCACAGAGAACTCACCCTGCCCACAGGTGGCACGGGGCACCTTCAAGCTCCTGCTGTTCTGCTGGAGTGTGCTCATATCTGTACTTCGCTGCCATGCTTCATCTTTGGGATTCTGATACCATGTTCCTTCCTGCAGTCATTTCCACAGAGGTCGCATTATTAGAGTTGCTGCATCAGGCAGGTTGCTTTGCACTGAGGTTTCCCTCATGTGAAGTGCCTCACATTCTTAAGAAGCTAACTAACTCATTTTGCTCTTCTCTACCTGCCCTTTTTTTACATAGATCTGTCCCTACTAAGAGCTCATGATGGTTGAGGAGAAATTACTTTGTCTTCCCAACACCACCACAACAGACTCTGGCACCAAGTGTTCCAGAGTTTTGGTTTATTTTAGTATTTCTCACTGAATGTAAGATCTGACTCCAAGGTTCTTGTTCCATATTCCCCATTTCTCCTTAGACTTTTCTCTGTGTTCAGTCTTTCTCCCAAGGTCTAGAGGCCACTGGCTTATCTGGCAGCTAGTTGTCTTATTACCATATTCCTTAACCATTAATATTTGACTCTTTCATGTATGTGTGTGTGCGTGTGTGTGTGCACGCACACACACATGCATAGGCAGACACTAGGGGTCAAGACTAAGGCATTAAACACTCCCAGGCAAGTGTTCTACCACAAAGCTACGTTCCCAGATTTTCTCTTAAATTTTCTTTTGTGATAGGGTCTCACTTTGTAGCTGAAACTGGCTTTGGCCTCATCATCCTCCTGCTTTAAACTTTCAAGTACAGGATGATTGTATCCACACAGTTATTCTTTGTAAGTACTCTGGCCACAGGTGCACAGCAAGTGTTTGTTGATCAGCTGGTGGGTCTAGTATATTCCCAGAATAATTTGTCCATCTTCCCTGGGGCAGCTCACCTCTCCAATTTCCTGTTTTGACATGAACACAATTTAAAAGTTATGGCATTTGAAGTAAAATGAAAATCTTTCAGGACTCTCATGGCTTGTGACAGAGGGCTAACATTTCTTCATCAGAATCCTCCTGTTTCTGGCCCATGAACACATTGGGGACTGTCTCTGAGGACTTTCTGTAGCTTCAAGTGTGTGGGAGATTCCCCCCTTTTCAACCTGCTGGGTGTGTGGCCATGCCCTGTGAAGCAGAAGGGAGAGCTGGGCTGATACTATTTGATGGAAGAGCACAGGAGTTTCACTATCTCATTCCGAGTGAACAGTGAGGCAGAAAGTGGAAGCATACCTGAAGAAAAGAACCTTCAAAATTCTACCTAAACCAAAAGCTAATGGTTCTGTTTATAGGTGACAGAGTCTGAACAGTGTGTGCTAAACGTCGGCGTCTGTTCCCTGTCAGTGTCTGTTCCCAGAGAGCTGAACTTCCAGCCCTGCTCTCACCCAGCTGTTTTGCATTTCACTCATGTTTGCATAGAAGATGCTTGCAATGGATTATTTTTCCTGCTCTGTGGTTCACCTAGGACACTGCTGACCTTTGCTTTTGGTTTTGCCTCACCTTCCTTGACAATCATCTACATAAAGGTGAAACTAACAAGGTTGATTATTCATAGAAAAATGGCCAAAATGACTAATCCTAAAATGCTGTGTTTCCTACAAATATCTTGGACATAAGAATAAAAGTGTTGGCTTTACAGGAAAAGCAAATTAAGACACAAGATCCTATAAGTCATTCAATTTATATTAATTTTTAGCACGAAGAAAACTCCCCGTGCTCATCAAATTTGTGCATTTCAAAATAGCAATTATACATTAGTAAAACTTAAAAGGAAAAAAATTACCCTTAATCTTATAATTCAAAGATATGACAATTGTGTTAATCAGCTTTCAGTCACTGTGGGGAAATACCTGAGATAATCGGCTTAGAGGGAGGGAAGGAAGATGATCTGGCTTGCATTTTTCAGGGGCATCAGTCTATGGTTGCTCAGCCTGGCGGCTTTGGCCATGTGGTTGCACAGTTTCTAATGGCAGAAGCATGTGGCAAGCAAAGACATTTCCTCTTATGGTAACCGAGAGAGACAAGAAGAGGTCAAGGGTAAAATGACTGTTAGTATTTACTCATTTTCCCCCAGGTTTTTGTACAATGTGTGTTTTTTTAAAATCACATTCACCCCCAACTCCTCTGAGCTTCACCTCTTCCCTAGTCTCTAAACTTTGTGTCCTCTTTTATTTTTTCACCAATCAAGTTCAGTTTGTACTGTTCAGTTTGTGCTTGTGGCCCTCCAACTGGAGCATAATTAACTTATCAGAAACAGCACTCTTTTTTATTTTTTATAATTTAATTTTATTTATATATTTATTTATTACAATGCAGCCCCCTCCCTGGTCTCCTCCCAGTCCCACCCTTCCTCCCTCTTCTCTCCCAACGTTCTTTCCCTTGTCCGCTGATAGGGGAGGTCTCCTCCCCTTCTATCTGACTCTAACCTATCAGGTCCAGTCAATGCTGCCTGTATCATCTTCCTCTGTGACCTGGAAAGGCTGCCACACTCCCCAGGGGGAGGTGAACAAAGAGCCACTGAGTTCATATGAGAGACATCCCCTGCTCCTCTTACTAGGGAACCCATTTGGAAACTGAGCAGCCTATGGGCTTCCTTTGAGCAGGAGGTCTAGGTCCTCTCACTCTTTAAAAAAACTGATTTTCCCTCTCCCCAAAGCTATCAATTACAAATAGGTCCTTGTCTAGTGGTAGGACTTCACATCCACTTCTCTCCATGCTGATATTTTGTCTGGCTTGACCTTGCATGAGACTTGTGGTATGCTCTCTTTGATTTCCAAAGGGTTTCTTGTCAGGTCTCCTTTTCCATCTCTTATTTTCTTAATTTGAATCCTCTCTCTCTTTTAACTTCCCTAGAGTTTGCTGATCTTTTTAAATTTTTTCAGAAAATCAACTGTTTCATCAATTATTTCTGTTGTTTTAATTTCTAATTTCAGCCGTGTTTTTGAGCTTCTCTTTCTGTCTACTTTTTTTCCTTGGTATTTGTTCTTGTTTTTCTAAGGCTTTCAGAAGTATCATTAAATTATTAGTTTGTGATCTCTCAACTTTTTTTGATGTAGGCACTTAGTGCTATAAACTTTGCTGTTGGGACACTCTTATTGCTCACTATAGGTTTTCATATGTTGCTTTGTCATTTTCATTCAATTTTAAACCTTTTAAATTTTCCTTCTTGATTTACTACTTGGCTCAATTATCATTCAGTAGTGTGGTGTTTAGTATTCATGAATTTCTGTACCTTTGATTGCTGTCGCTTTCTTCCCGTATTCCATTGTGGATACATCATCTTTGAGGAAATGCCCAGTGACCTACCACTAGAACCATGTCTTAAAGGTCCTAGTATTTCTCATGACCCCCATGGGATGATGACCAACCCCCTTTAACACAAGCTATTGGGACATACTTACAAACCACAGGAACTATAAACATTTGTGCTACTCCCTCTTAGGCATTTACCCAGAACTCTATCTGGGTCTGTGAGCATATTTACAACACCCTTCCCACAACACACACACACACACACACACACACACACACACACACACACACACACACACACACACATATACACACTGCTCTTTAGGCATGCTCTGGCTCCCTGGGGTTGCACAAAAGTGAAGTCAGTGAATGTGCCTGTGTGGGTGCCTGTGTGAATGAGTGACATTATGTTTTTAAAGTTCACACCATGTTACAGGTTTATAGCATTTGCTTGTGTGGATATTCTACAAATTACCCAACTCTATCTATAACACTAGATTTGTTCTCTACCTGACCTTGTTTTTATATTTGTGCCTTATGTGCACTCTCTTTCTCTTGCCCTATTGTTGCTTACAGTTCCTCTTACTAGTGGCTCAAAAATTCTTTACTTGTTCTTCTCCAACAGTCACTAGATTTCCAGTGAACACATGAGTCAGTTGTTCTCCAGTAGCATTAGAATTTAAACTACGTTTGCTCAGCCCCTTCCTTTTCCCATCAGAGCAGACATTTCTACTTCTATCATCTCTTTCTATTTAGTTCCTAGTTGCTGTTTAAATGGCTTAGCTTGTTACATTCACTTTCTCAAATGCAGTTTGTACTTTCTTTTTTTTTTTTAAAGAATTGTATTTTAAAATTGTAGTGCTCAAGTTCACAATAAGGACATTTGCTCAACCATGTTTGTAACAGCTTTATTTGTAATAGCCAGAAGCTGGAAATAGCCCAGGTGCCCCTCAACTGAAGAATGGATGCAGAAATTGTGGTACACAATGGAGTATTACTCACCAATGAAAAATAAGGAACTCATGAAATTTGCAGGTAAATGGTGGGACCTGGAAAGGATCATCCTGAGTGAGCTGTCCCAGAAGCAGAAAGACATGCACAGTATACCCTCACTTATATAAACATATAACATAGGATAAAACTACTAAAATCTGTACACCTAAAGAAACTAATCAAGAGAGAGGACCCTCACTAAAATGCTCAATCCCCATCCTGAAAGGCAAAGAGGATGGACATCAGAAGAAGAAGAAGAAAACAGGAAACAACCTAGGAACCTGCCACAGAGGGCCTCTGAAAGGCTCTGCCTTACAGACTATCAAAGCAGACGCTGAGACTTATGGCCAACTGTTGGGCAGAGTGCATGGAATCTTATGTAAGAAATGGGAAATAGTAAGAGCTGGAGAGGACAGGAACCCCACAAGGAGAGCAACAGAACCAGAAAACTTGAACACAGGGAACTTCCCAGAGATTCATACTCCAACCAAGGACTATTCATGGAGATAACCTAGAACCCCACACAGAAGTAGCACATGGCAGTTTAGTGTCCAAGTGGGTTACATAGTAATGGGAAGAGGGACTGCCTCTGACATAATCTGATTGGCCTGCTCTTTGATCACCTCCCCCTGAGGGGGAAGCAGCCTTACCAGGCCACAGAAGATGACAATGCAGCCACTCCTGATTTGATCTGATAGGCTAAGATCAGAAGGAAGGAGAAGAGGACCTCCCCTATCAGTGGACTTGGGGAGGGACATGCGTGAAGAAAGGAGAGGGAGGGTAGGATCGGGAGGGGAAGAGGGAGGGTCTTATGGGAGGATACAAAGTGAATGAAGTGTAATTAATAAAAAAATTGAAAAAAGATTATAAAAAATGTAGTGCTTATAATCATTTAATAGGTGTTTAGCTATTAACTCTGAACTTCAGTGCTTTCATTGCTCTCCACCATTTCATTTTGCTTGTGCACGTAAGAGGTCAAAGGATACCTTAGGCACATTTAACATATTCATCAAGTTCTTTGCTAGGCTTTAGATTTAATTTGATTTTTTACTAGATTACTGCAAAAATTACTTATGTCTGAATATACATAGCCTTTTACATTGCTTTTCAAACAAAAGGTCATCAGTAGAATTTGTAGAAGAGCTCTTATTCATTACTTTTCACAAGAAACCCAGAGATTCAGGTTCTTATATTCATCTTCACTACAGAAATCTTTCTGTTGTTTCTATATTAGATAACTGTCAGCATCATGTGCCTATTTTTCTTATACTCTTCTCCCAGTATTATTGTGACTTTCTGATCTGCTACGAGAGCATTTACTGTTCTTCTCTTCTGTGTTCTTTGTTCACCTTCTTTCACTGATTTATGGGCAGAGCTTCATCACTGACCTTTGAACTCTGTCTTCTCTATTCTCCTGTTTCCCACTTCTGCTGTATTTGGACACTCAAAAATTCTGGGTTTTTTTTGTTTGTTTGTTTGCTTGCTTGCTTGCTTCTTTGTTTGTTTATTTTTACCATCTGT
The DNA here is from genome assembly GCF_907164565.1 of Psammomys obesus. NCBI lineage: Eukaryota > Metazoa > Chordata > Mammalia > Rodentia > Muridae > Psammomys > Psammomys obesus. The sequence goes on from NW_026591711.1 coordinate 6,674,753, forward strand.
TGCTTTATTCCTTTGACCCTTACTATTTTTCTGTCCTTGTCCATAGTCTATGAGCATTTAGATGTAGGGGTATGTTATAGTTTTATTGCCTTAGTTTTGTTTCTATTGCCATGAAAAAAACACCACAACCAGGGCAACTTACAGAAGAAAGCATTTAATAGGGGCTCATAGTTTGAGAAGGTGAGTCAATGACCTTCATGGTTGGGAACATGGCAGCAGGCAGACAGACATGAACTGAAGCAAAACCTGAGAGCTTACATCTGTTCCAGAAGAAGGAGAGAGAGGACTAGCTGTGAATGGAATGGTTATTTGAAACCTCAAAGCCCACCTCTAGTGACATACATTAGTTAGGATGTATGTCTCAAGGTAACTTATTCTCTGCCTTTTCACCAGTTGTGGATTTCAGGGATAGTCTCTGCCTGTTGCCAAAAAAGAAGCTTCTTTGATGAGGGATGTAAGGATATCCTTACCTGGGGATATAAGGATAAACATTTAAAATATAGCTAGAGATTATATTAGATAGTGTCTCCTAGACAGGCCAAGAAAATGTACCCACAAAATCTCAGTGGTATGATTGCCTGAACAGAACACTGACAATACCAGCTGACGTGTCAAAATGAACAGAAAAAATTCAGCAAGGTCCCAAATCTAGATGTAGAGCTCTAAGTGCCCAGTGCCTTTTGGGAGATACAGAATCATTCTCCTCCAAGGCTGAGCTCCTGTACAAATTGTACAATCCCAAGTGAAAGCTCTGGACATGTATGCACGAACAATCCTTAACAGACTTAGTAGATTGTATGTGAAAGACATGTACACAGATATATATTATATATGTATATACATGTGTGTATTTTATGTTACACACACACACACACACATATATATATATATGTAAGCATAATAAAGAAGAGGGAATTGAATTGGAGAGGGATGAGGACATGAAGGAAATTGGAAGGGAAGATAGAGATAAGAATAACGAAGATAGAGTGCTTATGTCTGAAGTGTCAAAAAATACACAAAAATGCCCTTAATGTTACCATGTTCTAAAACAAAAGCACAAGCTGGGTGCAGTGGCAAGGCTGACCCAACATTCTGGAGGCAGAGGCAGGGGTTTGACATAAACCTGGCTTATATAGTACGTTCTGGGACAGCCAGAACTACATAGGGAGATCCTGTCTCCAAACATCAAATGAGAAACAAATGAATACAGCCCCCCAACACAATAAAAACCTCAACCAAGCAAAAACCCATTTTTTTTTTTTACCTGAAAGTCTTCTCTTCTGGAAGTGGAACTTTTCCTTCACAGAATTTTATGAAATTCATTGGATTTGCAGTATAACCCTGAGCATACAGCTTTAGCTTCCTTGCCATGTTTTGGGAATTTGACACTTCTTTCTTTTGGTCAAGTGATCTTCTCACATGTGAAGTGATTTTCTCCCCTAAGGGTGGGAAGAGAGCTTTCTGCTAGAGACACTTAGATTTATTTTAAATAATTATGAAGACTTAATCAGCAGTCGTAGAGATTTCTGCCCAGAACAACCTCTCCACCAAAGAAAATACTTTCCCTGTTTTTATTGCAGGTGAACAAAGGCACCAGCACTTGAGGAGAGAGCCTGGACAGTGGATCCAGAGTGATTTCCTGAGGTGCAGCTGCACTAGCTGCTCATGGCTTTCCTCTGGATCACTTGGCACTTTTCGCCCCATTGAAGGCTGGTATGCTCATTTATGCATAGAACTCTAGATTAGAGCTGGACTTCATCCCCCACCCCAACACAGATGCACACAGGCCATTCTGGTCCCCTGTGTATCATTTAGAATCCCACCAGATTTACTCTGCATTGCAGCTGGCCAAGGGCGAGAGCAGAGGAATGAGCCTAGCCTAGAAGCTGCAGTCCTCTGGTCACTCTGAAAGCTCCAGTGACCCAGCCTAGCTCTTGCCTCTGTGCTTGCCATCTGCAGTCTGCCTTGGGCTCTGCTGGTAGCTTATCTTCTATGTAGAAATGTTACGTCAGTCTTTTTTACTTTTTTCTTAGCGTTTATTGTAGGTCATATTCATAGGTTGCTTTAAGGCCCTTACCAACAGTTATAAAATGTACTAAAAAGTGGCGGGGGTTGGAGACTGACCAGCCAAACTACAGAAGGAGGGTTTTAGACTGTGGCGCTGTTTGCAAGCTGCTGAGAGAGTACCAGGGGTACAGAGTTTGGGGAGCCATCCTTCACGTAGAGTGGGGTTCATGGTGATGCAGCTTCTTTTGGATTAACCAAGCTCCTTGTAACTCCTCATCAATGTTTTTTTGTTAATAACACTAATAAAAAGAAACCCATTGGTTCACCAAATTGGACATTGGTACATTCTTTACCTTGGTCTGTCTTGAACTACCATTCTGGGGAGAGGAGACATGTATGCTGTGTCTCCACAGAAAGGTGTCTATCTCACAACATTTCAGGAAAAGCATCCCATTCTTCTATCTGGTGCGTGATGTAATGTCATCATAGAATCCATGACATTCTTGACCTGTGCTTGATAGAACTTCACCTGTTTATTTTCACAAGAATTTGAAGTAGGCACTTGATCAGAACAATTGACCCACTTTTGGGGCATCAAGAGCCATAAAACTTCACACCTAACTCAACAGGTCACATTGCTGAGTCCACAGCGATGGATGGACATGCTGCAGATCAGGGGAGATCATTTGCTTCTTTACATTCAGCAGCAGAAAAGCACAGGCAATGTCCATGGATCACGGAGCCCAAATACAGTGGCCTCACAGGATCACAGACCTTTCAGGCAGCACAGCAGTTGCTGATTGCTTTAGCCCCTGGGACTTTCTGGGGAGAGTTGTGACAGCCTGGGATAATTGTTTGCTTTGCTTTCACAGTTGCCTCTCTTCTGCAGGCACAAGCTGAGCTTTACAGTTCAGAAGTTAAGCACATTAGATTATTTATTTAAAGGCAATTCCACTGCCTGGGTAGCCGGGCTCACCATGTCACTAGACCCACAAATGCATATTCACATTATGGTAGTGGCCCAGCTTGCAGGGACATCAGTTCCCTGTGGTTAACAAATGGCTTCTTTCACAAGCTTTTTAAGTCCACAAGTTTGCAACCACTAATTCTTAAGGGTTTTGACAAATCTCCCCAGTTAAATATTAAATAATAAATGTGGCCCGGATGGTAGCAGTGCTTTGTGAAGTCTGTTTGAAGTGTCCTTTAAAATATTAAATTCAAATAAACGATGGAATCAGAACAAAGGGTATATCTTAAGACAAATTCAACCAAGTCTCTTTAACCTTTGAGCTTTCGACATAGATTAGAAAGCCAGGGCAGCACATGCTTCCATAGCAAACTGAAATGGGATTTTGGAAGTCGTTCTTGCAAATACAGGTAACCCACACCTAGGTCTGATCTACACTTGCCATTTTAGAGCAGAGATTTGGATGCTCATTATTTTTATAAGAACGTGATTTTTTTTAAATGCTTATGTTCAAAGTAGCAAATCCTTCAAAGCGCTTGCTTTGGGTGCTATGTTTATTCCTCATCAGTGTCTTCCATATGAAATCTGTTCTGCTTGTAATATCCACCACAGTTGGAGCCTTGCAAAAATCTGTTTCATATCTGCCCTTTGCACTTAGCTTATTTTGTTTTATGCTTCTTCCAAGTTATCTGTCTGTAAGCAGTCTTTCTTGTAAGGAGGCAGTCCCTGGGGAGGAGGCGCAGCTGGGGTTCAGCAGCTCTCGGGGCATCCTGAACTCCTGATGCGTGAGCCATGGAGGGAGCAGGTAAAGAGGAGCAGAGAGACTGCCAGTTGATAAAAAGGAAATTCTGCTCTCCTTCCCGACTCTGTGCAGGCTAGTCCAGCACCCATTGGCTCCACTAGGGTTTTTGCTCAGCTGCTGTGTCTCCACCTGCTCCATCTGCTTCCTCTATACTGCGCAGCCTCCTGTGACTCTTGATCTGGCCTGACCAGAGAAATAACTTTCTTGGAAGCAGTGGATATACAATTGGCCATAATGCATGCATGATGAAGAAACCTTGCTGTAGGATTTGGCTTCCTCATGCGGAGTATATGGTTGACTTCAAGAAGGCTGACATCTCTCAGAAACCCACCAACTACTTTTTGAATGGATGTGTGCTTCAAGGGCTTCTGAGAAGAGTGGGAACATGGTGTGTACTCTCTCAGGTTCCTTGTGGAACCTATTCTCACCACAGTGAGAGGACAGGAAAAGCATGATCTTCAGCTAAAGACCTTTACCCCGGTTCCCTAACCCCCTTACTAACACACCACTCCACAGACAGGGATCTAGTCCCTTAGAAATAAACAAAGCAATTTGTTGATGTGTGATAGGTTGGAGATTGGCCAAGTCACTAAAAGGAAACTTGGGATTCAGAGAAATTCACCACCCAGAAATACAGGAAGAAAGCTTGTTCTTCCTGTCTTTCCTCTACAGGAAGAAATATGACAACATGGTGTTGCCACCTTGGTCTGAGGGCCACTCTTTGTGAAGCTTTGGGTTGGACCTGTCACTGCCTAGCGTAGCTAAACTTTTGCAAGGTACACTAGCTGACTTAGCCCTTGCACCTGTTCCCTAGGTGGAAGGCCCTTCTCTTCCTTTCCTGGATGTCCATTTGGTGCTGGCCACTAGGGGGCCTCGTTGGTTTGCTGAGGACAGAGCAAAAGTCAGCTTTTGAGATTAAAAAACATAAATGGCGTGGACTCAGTGGCTGGCTCTTTGATCACCTCCCCCTGATGGGGAGCAGCCTTGCCAGGACACTAGGAGGACAATGCAACCAGTCCTGATAAGACCTGATAGGCTGGGTTCCAGGGGAAGGGGAGGAGGACTTCCCCTATCAGTAGACTTGGGGAGGGGCATGGAAGGAGATGAGGGACTGAGGGTGGGATTGTGAGGGAATGAGGGAAGGGGCTACAGCTGGGCTCCAAAGTGAATAAACTGTAATTAACTTTAAAAAATTAAAAAGAAAAAGAAAAAGAAAACACATAAAGGATGCTTGACCTAATACTTTTGGTCTTAAGCCTGGGTTGTTTGGAGCAAGTCTTTGAAACTCTGGACCTTATATTTTTCAGTTGCAAAAAGGAAATTGAGAGCTTTCATTTGCTGAAGGCCTACAGTGTACCATATATAGTTATTGCTTTGGCTGTGATTCCCTAGACTCAAAGCCTGGGACAAAGACTTGGGAACACTGAATTACTTGGAAATGTGGATACTAGATGATGGTGGTACGCAGGGCAGAGAAACAGAGAATTCTCAATAGAAGAATACCAAATGGCAGAGAAACACTTAAAGAAATGCTCAACGTTCTTGGTCATCAGGTACATGGATGGAGTAAGCACAGTGAGCAAGATCTCCCAGCAGAGCATGCCAAGAAATGGGGCCATGCACCCCCTGACTCCCATCTCACCTGAGTGGGTCTAGATAAGTATGGAACCTGAGACAGAACATGGAAACCCATGGTGCTCATGTAAGGCGTGTGGGTCTGAACTCAGAGTATCTGTGGCTGAAATGAGAAAGGAACCAAAGAGCTCCTCCACTTCCAAAGTGGTTCCTGCTAACCCTGTGGTAAACTGAGACTGTATTTAGTTAAACATGCACTTAAGTCAATACACCTCAATAGTGGACATCATAGCTTAGCCTGGCCTACCTGACCCTGGCTCAGAGTGTATATTAGACTTCCGTTGACAGTGAACAGATGTCCAATTGAGCACTGTACTGAGAGTGGAAGACTGTGATTATGCTGATATACTATCACAAAATAGGACATTCCTAACTGGAACAACCTTACAGGCTGTCACATAGTCACATAGGCTACAACCTATCCAGCCTGTGCAACCTCCCAGACAATGTAAGGATCTCTTACCTTCCTGCCAGGGCTAAGAATATTTAATGTAATGGGGCTGGTTGTAGAGACTGGTATGATACACTCAATAAAGCATGCAGCCATTTCTAAATGTCCACTATCAAAGAACATCTCCCTCTGTTGAAGACATCTCTTTGGTGGGAGCTGGGGTGGAAGGAGTCCTCCCAACAATGACCCCTTGGGAGTGATTCAGCAAATCCTCCCCAATGCCAAGGCCATCGTTGGTGGAGTCTGTGGATTCATGAACCTTCTTCATAGAAGTTCTTTCCTCATTCATGTTAGGGCAGGACCCTAGGACTCTGAGATAACTAAATTGAGATGACTAATGGAAATGCTGCCTTAAAGGGTACCTAAGTTCCCTGGTAGTAGTGACTAGCATTTGCTCTATCTCCATAAAACCCTCTTAATAGAATCAACATGGACATCCACAAATATTTTTTGTACCCATTTTTTAAATTGGATTACTAGATTTGTTGCTGTTTAACTTCTTGAGTTCTTTATATATTCTGGATATTAGCCCTCTGTCAGACATAGGGTTGGTGAAAATTCTTTCCCAACCCGTAGGCTGTCGTTTTGTTCTGACGACAGTGTCCTTTGCTTTACAGAAGCTTTTCAGTTTCATGAGGTCCCATTTATTGATTTTTTTATCTTAGAGCCTGTGTGTTGGTGTTCTGTTCATGAAGTTGTCTTTTGTGCCAATGAGCTCAAGGCTCTTCCCCACTTTTTATTCTAACAGGTTTAGTGTGTCTGGTTTTATGTTGAGGTCTTTGATCCACTTAACTTTTAGTTTTGTGCAGGGTAATAAGTATGGATCTATTTTTCTACATGTAGATATCAAGTGAGATCAGCACCATTTGCTGAAGATGCTATCTTTTTTCCATTGTATGATTTTGGCATCTTTATCAAAAATCAGGTGTCCATAAGTGTGTGGGTTTATTTCTAGGTCTTCTATTTGATTCCATTGATCTACAGGGCTAAACAGAGAATTCTTAATAGAGGAATACCGAATGGCAGAGAAACATTTAAAGAAATGCTCAATGTCCTTAGTCATCAGGGAAATGGAAATCAAAACGACCCTGAGATTTTACCTTACATCGATCAGAATGGCTAGGATCAAAAACTCAAATGAACACATGCTGGAGAAGATATGGAGAAAAGGGAACCCTCCTCCATTGCTGACGGGAATGTAAACTTGTACAACCACTTTGGAAATCAATCTGGCACTTTCTCAGACAATTAGGGATAGTGTTACTTCATGATCCAGCTATACCACTCCTAAGCATATATCCAAAATATGCTCAAGTATACAAGGACATTTGTTCAACCGTGTTTATAGCAGCTTTATTCATAATAGCTAGAATCTGGAAACAAACCAGATGCCTCTCAACTGAGGAATGGATACAGAAATTGTGGTACATTTACACAATGGAATACTACTCAGCAATTCAAAACAAGGAAATCATGAAAATTTCAGGCAAATGGTAGGAACTAAAAAAAGATTATCCTGGGTGAAGTATCCCAGAATCAGAAAAACACACATAGTATATACTCACTTATAAGTGGATACTAGACATATAATATAGAATAATCATCCTAAAATCTGTACACCTGAAGAAGCTAACGAGAAGGAGGCACTGGGTAAGATGCTCAATCCTCATTCAGAAAGGCAAACAGGATAGACATCAGAAGAAGGTGAAAACAAAGAACAAGACAGGAGCCTACCAGAAAGGTCTCTTTAATACCCAACAGGGTATTAAAGCAGATGCAGAGACTCATAGCCAAACTTTGGGAAGAGTGCAGGGAATCTTATGAAAGAAGGGGGAGATAGAAAGACCTGGAAGTGTCTGGAGCTCCACAAGGAGAACAACAGAACCAAAAAATCTGAGCCCAGGGATCTGTTCTGAGACTGATACTCCAACCAAGGACCATGCATGGAAATAATCTAGAACCCCTGTACAGACGTACCCCGTGGCAGCTCAGTCTCCAAATGGGCTTCCTAGTAAGGGGAACAGGGACTGTCTCTGACATGAACTCAGTTGCTGGCTCTTTGATCACCTCCCTCTGGGAGAGTCAGCCTTACCAGGCCACAGAGGAAGACTATGAAAGACAGTCCTGATGAGACCTGATAGGCTAGGGTCCAACTCCCCTATCAGTGGATTGGGGAAGTGGCATGGGAGGAGATGAAGGAAGGAGGGAGGAAGAATGGGTTTGGGAGGGGATGAGGATGGGGGCTACAGCTGGGATACAAAGTGAATAAATTGTAATAAATAAAAATATATTAAATAAATAAATTTTAAAAAAGAAACAATTTCCCAATGTAAACAAATATCTCTGTGTTGAATGGGCAGGAAACTAACAATCCTGTCAGAGAGCTTTCCTCCTTCAGGTGAAATGGCCAAGAGCAAACAGCAGAGGGAAGTTTTGAGTGAGTTGTCATCGAATGCACAATGCATACTCTGAACAGCTGCAGCTACTTCCTCTGGAGCTGGAGCTTTATCTGGATGACTCTCGTATTCTTTCTACTCAAGATCGTCCATGCTTCAGGTTATCTGAGACACGTGGCATCCACTGACTGGTGACATTTTCCGGAAAACTGCCTCAATCAGTTTACCATTTGCTCCTCCCTCCTTGTGCTCCCACATTTGGAGCTTGTGTCAAAAGGCAAGCATTCTTAGAGAAAAAGAAAACAAAAGAAAACAAAACAAAAACAAGCCAAACAGCGACAGGAAAAGAAACACAGGCAAAAATGTATCCTGGCCTCTATCCTATGGCAAGTTGAAGTCCATCTCGGCTTCTTCTAAATTGTGGCCAGTTTCTCCTGCACTGTGTCTGCCCCTCTGATTCTACAAGATCTCACCTTCCAGTCTCAGCTTTCCAGGGCTGCTCTGAAAGGGGTCCTTCCAGAATTAAAATGCTTCTACAGTTCCATGTTGTGGTTCCCCCCCCCCAGAATAAAGTGAGAACTTGAGACCCCTCACAGCTAGGTTTCGTCTGCTTCTTCACTGAGATCCTATGTGTTTGTATGACTGAAACCCTGTGTGGAGCAACATGGCACAGCCTCCATGTCAGCCTTTGCTGTAAATGATCCCATACCATCGGCAGGGTCTTCTCCCGGTCATGCTAGCACACCTGTTTCTGCTGCATTAGGAGCAAGAGCCCTGGCCCAAATGTACACACTGAATGGAGCCACAGATGAAATAAAAGATCCTGTTTCATCCTGGGCGGTTGTCTTAGGTTTGTTCTGTTGTTGTTGTTGTTGTTGCTCTGATAAGGCTGTGGCCAAAATTTCTATTTCCACTTACACTTTATGCTCCATCACTGGGGGAAGTCAGGGTGGGAACTTAAGGTGAGAACCCAGAAGCAGAAGCAGTGACTGGAAGAAACATGGCTTACAGCTTTGCTCATCTTGCTTGGTCAGCCTGATCTCTTATACAACATAGGACCACCTGCCTAAGGGTGGTCCTGTAGGTAAGCTCTGCCGTAGTGGCCTGGTGCCCTCCCACATCATTAAAAAAAAAAAAACATCCCACAGACTTGCCTACAGGTCACTCCAATAGTGGCATTTTTTTTCTGAGATTTCTTCTTCCCAGATGACCTTAGCTCCTGTCTAGTTGAAATGTAGCCAGCACAGTGGTGATTTGGTCATGCTAACATGGCAGAGAGAGATGCCTGAGTTTTCTAGGGACTGGTATGAAAAATAAATACTAAAACCCCCAACACTTCTGCTTTAAGTCTTGACTGCATATTTTAGTGATTTATTTAACCATTGTATTCTGAAGACTAGATGCCTGAATAATCAGTCAAAATTCACAAACTCAAGTAAATGGTATATACGTGATTAATTTTTAGTTTCCCAGTATTTAGGTTATCTAATTCATCTTATTATATAGAAGGAAATATGAGTGACTGTTTATAATATGAATATTAATCAATCTGCCTGGTGAATTGGTTGACTAAAAACTGATATTGTTTCCTTAACAATCAATATGGCAAAATTTTACACAGTTTTTAAAGCATAGACAAGTGTGATTGGGTAAGATGTCCTGCCACTAAGCTACCTAACACTCTCTTCTGACCTCAGTAGGCACCTATACTCACAATACAAATACTCCCCTTGCCCAACATGTACATAATTTAAAGTCAAAGACACCTTTAAAACTCCATTGTATTTATACCACATTTTCTTATTTCTTTACCTGGATGGATACCCAGGCTGATCTTATAACTTGACCTTTGTGAATGATACTCTAATAAGTACGGATGAGCAGATATCTCTGTGTATGTTGCTTTGCAACTTTGTAAGAATATACCACAAAGTGGATCATACAATAGTTCCCACAGAGGCTAGACTAATTTACTTTGCCAACTTCAGTGTCTTAAGCATACCCTTTCTCCCATATCTTTCTCAGCATTTGTTGTTGATTCTTTTTTCATTGTCTGCCATTCTGACAGTTTCTTTCTTTCTTTCTTTCTTTCTTTCTTTCTTTCTTTCTTTCTTTCTTTCTCTCTCTCTCTCTCTCTCTCTCTCTCTCTCTCTCTCTCTCTTTCTTTCTTTTTTATTTTAATTTTTGGCCAGGTGTGCTTTGACAAGGAGCAGTTCCCTCAGGACCCAGACGACAAGCTGATTATCTGCCTTCTGTTGGGATTGCCTGGTTCCAATTGTCCCTAAAGTCAGAGGTGCTATGAAGATATGAGGAAGAGGAGTTTCTTTAAGTCACATTTAGAGTTCTATACACACACTATCTCCCAGGAGGTACAAGACTGGGGAGAGGCATGTGAGACATCTAACGTAGGCTCTGTTTGCAGGATGGGGAGAAGAGCCATCATCACAATTGGTGAACAGAGTATTAATGTTTACTTTCAAAAATTTTCACTAAAATGTTTTAAGTCTCTGCTTAATTTTAATATTATTTTTATTCTTTGAAAACTTCTTGCATGTATTTAATATTTATGGAAATATCCAGTCCCCCAACTTCTTCCTTCAAACTCCAGCCAGCTCTACCAACCCATCTCCCTCCCAAATTCATTCATTCATTCATTCATTCATTCATTCATTCATTCTCTCTCTTAAAATAAATTAAGTTTGCTGCTACGCAGTGGTGTAGGGTCATGGGCTAGGACATGAGCCCCTCCTTCACAGTGACTTTTCTCTCTCATCAGCCATGAGCTACCAACGGCTCTTCACCTATGGGTGCAGCTTCTGGAACCCCTTTCTCATTCCACCTAAAATTTTTAATTGGCTTAATCTTATGCAGACCTTGTGTATGTGATCACAGCAGCTGTGAGCTCATGAGTGCAAAAGCCACATCACCTCCAGAGGACAGCATTTCAATCTTCCCTCCACATCCTCCAAACACTACTCATCTTGACCACTGACGTCTTCACATTTCCTTAATCTTCTAGTTTCCTACTTTTATTTTAATTGATATTTTAATTGAACGATTTATGGAGTGAAATGTGATGATACATATTTTCACTTTGAAACGTTGAACTTAGCAAATCGATCACATCACACACCAAGTACCGCTAAACCTGAGAATTTAAATTTCTTTTAGAGACAAAAAAAGCTCAGGCTGACCACCTGAAGGTAACACTGATTTGAAGATGCTCTGATGGACTCTCCTTTCTAGTGTAGCTGGGGGACTCTGGGGACAGACACTCACCATTAACATTACATTTCTTTGTTCTCATCCATTAAATTAGCTACATTTTAAAGAAAATCTAAAGATATGTCCATGGTTCTCCCTTCAAGAAGTTCCCCACATGAATTTTTAAATCTATAGTCTTCATAGTTTTGCAATAGATTTTACCTGTGTTCAATAGATCTCAAAATACCTATTCCTCTGTTTAACTGAAACAGCCAAGATACGCCATTTCCTTTCTGCCACAGCCTTGGCCAATCTATTCTGCTCTTTCTGTGAGTTTGGCTTTTGGAGTTTCACACGCAGCTGAGATCATGCTGTACTGATCTTTCAGTGCCTGGTCTCATTGGCTTTAGCACAATGTCACTAGTTCATCCATGATATCAGAGATGACAAGATTCCCTTCTCTTGTAGGTCTGGATAGTATTCCTTGTCTTTATCCATCCATCCATCGATGGGCTCTCAGAACCAACATGACAGAAACTCAAAGGATCACTAGACATTGGATAGTCAGAATGCTGAAGTGTTCAATAATCCTCCACTCACCAGCCCCCAGGCACACCTTATACTGATTAAATGCTGTGAAACTCTCCCTATTTCCTTGGTCTCCTGCTTAAGTGTGTTTTCTAATCTATTAATAAAACAGCTGATTCTATAATGACAAATTCATAACTTAATACTTCAGAGAAAAGAGCTTTTGTAATCAGAGAGTGAAAAAATGGCACCAAAACTTTTTTTTTTCTTTTTGAGACAGATTTTCATTATATGGTTTAGTCTAAGTTGAGATCTGCCTGTGTAAATGCAAGGACAATAAGGTGTGTTAGACAGATGTGTTAACATACCTGGGCTGATGTAATATTTTTCCTAAGGAGAAAATTAAAGATAAAAAGACAAGAATCCATGCGACACCTGTTCCTCAAAGAGGAGAAAACAGGAAGGCAGGAAAGGCAGAGGGGAAAAAAGCGAGTGTACCCCATTACAGGTGCTTCCGGCATGTAGACATAGCAACACACCCAGAGCTGACACTGCTGCACTGTCCCATAAGCACTGATGTCCCTTGACTTACACTGGGCCACGCCGTGACCCACCTAAGCTACTGAACATCACAGCCCAGCAACTCAGGGCATCAGTTGTTTCTCCTTGTAGTCTGTGATAGCCAGGAGCTGAGGTGAGAGCATAACAGGTATCAGGATTGCAGAAAGAGACAAAACCACAAAAATCAAAGTAAGATTTCTATTAGATGTCCATCGCTTCTGAACCACTGTTAAAGTAAAGAGCCGGCAACTGAGCTACTCTGAGTTATGTGCCATGAGTACATGTGAACTTGAAGGGAGAACCACAGACATATCTTCAGAATTTCCTCAAGTTAGAGTTAATTTAATGGATAGGAATAAAGGAATTTTGTGTTAATGGTGAGTGTCTTTCCCCAATGACCCCCAGCTACACTAGAAAGGAGAGGTCACTGGAGCATCCTCAAATCAATGTTACCTTCAGGTGGAACTGGTCAGCCTCAGCTTTTGTTTCTTTCTCAGGTTTAGCAGTGCTGGGCTGGTGATATGGCTCAAGGTGTAAGTGTGCTTGCTCTGTAAGTTTGGTGACTTGAGTTTGATGCCTGGAGCCCTTGTAAATTTGGAAGGAGAGAACTTCCCCCACAATGTTGTCCTCTGTCCTCCATATGTATGCTGTCCATGTCTACCTCCTCTATCTCTCTCTCTCCCCATGTCCCTCTCTCACACACATCAATAATACTCATTTAAAAGGCCCTCTAAAAATGAAAACTATCCCCATCTTACTGCCCTTAGTTGTTGATCATGAGAGTTTAGAACAAACTAACTGTACGTATTTTATCAGCATAAATGGACATCATTTCTAAAGCCCAAACAGTGGGCCTTTTTGGTGAGAAAATTCTTTATTGCCTTTAATACACAGCTCAATGCTCAAAGTATGACACTGGAAAAGCAGTGAACTCAGGCACAGAAATTCAAGTTCATTCTTACCTCAAGATTAAATAAAGCCCATTTAAATTCTGAGAATAAGGAGCTGACAAAGACCATTTTCCTAGATGAGCATTTTTCACCTGGGCTTTATTTTTCTGGAAGAAATACACTGCATTGGTTATGCATTGATCAAACTTTTATTGTGCCAGCTGTACTTCACAGACCTGAAAAAGTGATTCAAGCACAACAAGAGAACATAAAAGCACAACTATAATGGCTTTAAGTCCCAAAGAGGCAATTACAAGTTTGATTCCAGTGAGGCAGCTGGACTCCAACGGAAAGCTAAACACCTCCTCCATATTAAGCAGTTATGAAGGCGAGGGCTCAGGATGATGTAAATAATAAATTTGCTCCGCAGTCATATTTGTTAAGCACTTCTCTGTTAATACATGGAAAGAATAAGGCAGTAAATTTTACAGTAATTCCTGTGCAGAGGAGAATTTTGCAGAGTTCAAATGTGTCAAGATAGGTAAGAAGAAAAGGTGAGATATAAAATAACTAATCATTGGGATAAAGCAAACGAAGAACGACAAGGCTAATGCACACAGGATGGATTGTAACTCTTCAACCACTTGGAGCTATGTTCAGCCTAATGCAGCCTTTTGTATGCATGGTGTTCCTCTGCCTCTCTTGGAAAGAAAAATGAAAGTAAATGGGGCATTGTGCTGCTTCCCAAATTAATTCACAAAAGCCTAGGACAAGACACTTACAGAACTAATCATTGCATACGTTACAATCCTTTTCTATTCCCAAATAGAGAAGGAATTGAGAAGGGTAACATATTTATACTGGATTCTTGCCACTGTGAGAGCAGACTGGCCTCTTTCAAGCTTCCCTTTGAGTGTTCCAAACATGCTCTTTAATTGATTAACCTGCCAAACACTTAATGTCTGTTGCATACCAGACAATGGGGTGCAAAGTTCACAAGACACCCTACACTTCAAGGAGCCATTGGTTAGTAGGACAAACAAATGGGCACATAAACAACCCCAGTTTATAACAAAACAAAACATTAAGGAAAGACACTCAGAGTGTGAGGGTGCAGAGAGAAAAGCTGGAACCTGTTTTGTCTTGGATAAGGATTCAGACAGAGGCTTCCAAGAAGAATGAACTTGAATAATGTTTTAATACTCTTCATTTTTTTTTTCTTACAAATGATGTTATTCAATGATGCACATAGGGAAAATACAAACTAGAAATCTTCAGAACCAAGATACAGGTGAATTTAAAACTGAAATGCAAAAGGCAAAATGTTAAACATTTAGGAGAAAATGTAGGCCAATCTGGACTACAAAAGACTTGGTATGAAAACCAAAATAAATTAAAAAATTAAATAAATAAATAAATACATTTTGAAAGGCAGCAGTAAAACCATCGAAACTTTCTGGAAAGTAACTGGAAAACTCTACCATCTTCAAAAACAAACAAACAAACAAACAAACAAACAAAAAGTCAAAGCACTGATGCAGACCTGCTCCTGCAGAGCCTGGAGTGTGTCGTGGGGTATGAAGGAAAGAAAACACTTAGGTTATCTGATTTTTCCAGAAGATAAAACGAGAGCAAATGCTCCCCAGCTGCACACCATTTGATGCAGTGATTCTAACATTTTGTTTTGTTTTGTTTTTCATCTGAGATGTATCAAAATATTTAAGGGAAGATAAAAGAAATGAAACTAATCAGAGCAAAATTATGCTAACCTAGTCATTAAAAACTCTTAACAGATTTGTGTAGGGTAGCCATCAGGATGAAATTGGAGAAGGCAGGTATCTGAGGGATGAGCTGATAGGTGGAAAAAAACACTTCAACAGGTTATGAGATCCATCATGCTGAGACACTTCCTTTCTAAAAGCTTTAATTCGGGGAGTGTATGGTCAACTAAGAGCAGAATATCACATTGAGTGAGAACAAGCTGGAAACAAGGGTAGTACAACCAGATGTATTTGATTTGTCTAATAATTTATCCTTCCTCAACCTGCCAGTTGCCTAGAATCTGCATAGCCAGCTGCTTTTTCCCATGCACATGACAACCATTCTTAAATGATCTGATTGTCATTTCCAGATTTTCTTTTCTCAAACCCACATACATACCTACCCTGTCTAGCTGCACCTGAACATCAGATAAAATGATTATTTTTCTGTTATCTTAACTCAAATCATTTGGTGCATGGCATTAAAACTTATAATGGTTTCCACTCCATAAGGCAAAATCACATAATAACACCCAATTCCCCATGGTTGTGTTTTTATAGCTGAGTGTTTTCTAACATCAAATGTTAACGAATTTTTATACAAATGTACATTATGGCTGGATGAAAGTCCACATTCATGTGTGTATGTGCTGGGTGAATGGAGACTTTGGGGACTTATAACACTTGAAAATCATCACTTTTCTTTGCTCCATACAAAGTCCCTGTTGTCCTGAGGTCTTTTGCCTTTTTTCTCTTCTTTTATGAAACCAGGTTGTAGGAATCAGAATTTCCTAAGGGTGTTATGGTATCCAGAGCAGAATAATTTATTTCATCATATCTTCTCACATATTTAAAAAGTATACAGTAGCTTTAAGCCTAAGCAGAACACACAACAAGCAGCCTTCTGGAACCCTATCTGGTCTATGATACCACCAAAGGCATTTCTATCTAATCATAAGCAGTTATTTATAGATTATCAAATAATAAATCATAAAACATAAACCCCTACATTGCCATATATGTTGAACCAGTCACTGTATTTCTCAGAGCCTTGATTCTTATGTAGAAAGTAGGAATTATTTCTGTTCCAAAGTATCCTGGCCTCCTGGGTTAAGTGAAGTAATTCCTATGACATCACAGTTCTCTAGGAAACTGGCATAAAAGTCCGGTAGACATGATTTCCACATTTATCTACAGGGCCTGGGTAGAGACTGTTTTACACAAGATGACACGGGTATGAGTTTGGTTACAGGTCATGGTTAAAGGCATGGGTATTTCTATCTAAAGCACAAATCTATCATTCTTTCTACCATAGATTTTTCTGGTATCATGAATCTTAGGACTTGTACCTGAGACTCAAAAGGAATTACAATATGAAAGTCAAAGCCAGAAAATTGCAGCAAGAACTGTAAGCAGAAGCCTAAACTCCATATGTGGCAGACACTTTTCTCATCTTGGTGTCTTACAGAGACAACCATATAAGAAGAAATTCTTTACTTTAGGTCCCTGTTTCAGAGACCTAAAGTCTCTGAATATAAAGTCTCATTATATACTAATGGGGAAACAAGACCAAAGCAGACACTCTTATGATGACCAGAAAGCAGAGAAAGAAAGGAATCCAAGGCAAGACAGAATCCAAAGGACATGGCTCTATCCTTCAGTTAGGTCTCACCCCTTGGCCTTAATTACTTCAGTATGAATCCATCAACAGAGCCCTTATGATGTAATTGCCTGTGGAAACACATCCACAGACTCACACAGAGGCATGCTTTACCCATACCTCCCATACTGGAATTAAATTGGCAACCCAAATTAACCAACAACATGTATATGAGTGTAATAAAAGGGACTAAAGACTACTATCTACATGCACGCATAGTGATGGCATGATCTGTGAATATAATGCTTGGCCATGGAGACTGAGGAATGGTATATTTCTGGGTCTCTGTAGTAGGCTTTGAATTATGGCTAAACTAGTGGTGAAGAGATATAGGACAGAGGACTCACTAATAGCCAGTATGGAGAAATCACTTGAGCACTTCTCAATGGCTGTTAACCAATGAGTAAAGACTGATCCCGAGAAAACTGGGCCTTGACTTTGGCTGGTCTCCTGCGAGAGCCCAGGCAGTAATCTGCATCCACGTGTGTTATGTGGGGAGATGTGGACAAATATCTGCTCACTACAACCAGGCACCGAGGACAGATCAGGGAAGTGACTTTGTCAAAGTCCAGTTTAATGAACCATTGAGTTTGTTTATTGAGATTTCTTCTTATTCTTCGTTTGGACATTCCCTCTATCTTGATACAGATTTTTAAAATTAGTTTATTTTTATTAATTACAATTTTTTTTTTCATTTTTTCTCCCAGATGTAGCCTTCTCCCTCATACCTTCCGAATCCCACCCTTCCTCTTTTGGTCCATGTTCATAGCAACTTTATTCATGATAGCCAGAATCTGGAAACAACCCAAATGTCCCTCACTGGAGGAATGGATGCAGAAATTGTGGTACATTCACACAATGGAATACTACTCAGCAATGAAAAGCAAGGAAATCATGAAATTTGCAGGCAAATAGAGGGAACTAGAAAAGATCATCCTGAGAGAGGTATCCCAGAAACAGAAAGACACAGATGGTGTATACGCAGTTATAAGTGGATATTAGACACATAATACAGGATAATCATATTAAAATCTGTACACCTAAGGAAGCTAATCAGGAAGGAGGACTCTGGGTAAGATGCTCAATCTTCATTCAGAAAGGCAAACAGGATGGGCATTGGAAGAGGGAGAAAACAGGGAACAGGACAGGAGCCTGTAACAGTAATTTTTGAATGAACTCTGGTCATGGATATGTTGTCCTTGGGGTGTCATAGGGCATGATCTTGTGCTAGGAGCCTTCTACCACTCCACTGACACTGTAAAAAGAAGTGACACCACAGAGAGCCATGCGTGTCATCGAATTCACCTCTTTCTTCTTTGTGTCCCCCAGGTTCAAGGACTGTGGGAGGTCACCTTGTCTGGACCTCACAGAGACAATCTTTGTCAGTGATTCTATTTAGCATGTCCCTCAAAAAAGACTAAAACCGAGTGAGAGGTATTTTGGGTTGAATATGAAATGTCCCTCATGGGATCACTTGGTACTCAGCTACAATACCACATTAGGAAGTTGTGAAATCTCTAAGAAGTGGGACTAAACTGGAGGAATTTGCTCAGATAAATTCTGCCTCCTTTCTGCCATGAGGCGACCGTACTCCTTTTCTACCCCTTCCTGCTATCCCACCTCACCAAGAGCCTGAAATCATTAGAGCCAGTGACTGCTAGCCAACCTCATTGAAACTGAACAAAATGAAATTTCTGCCCTCAGTTTGTTTCCATCAATTACTTGGTCATGGAGAGCAGAGTCAAAAATTCCCGAGGTTTCCTAGCCTCCTCTTTTATGCAGGCATATTTCCTCATCCTCTTCTTGCCTTTAGACTCTAATCAGTCCTTACAGTTGCTTCATTCTGTCTTAAAGTGTTTGCCTTAGGTGTTTCTCTCATGATTTACCTGTCTCAAACAGTAACTTTACATACCTCCTTGTCATGTGTTGACAAACTTTTCCTAGGTAGGTGCAACACACGAGAGAGAGAGAGAGAGAGAGAGAGAGAGAGAGAGAGAGAGAGAGAGGAGAGTCCACTCACAACAGAAAGGGAACCTATGAGTAAAGGAATACTTGCAGCACAGTCCAACTTGGTGAGCCAATGGGTTTTCTTGGGGTAACTAACAGAACTAGGGGTGAAGGCTTACTGACAGGACTAGTGTTGTTACTGTCTGAAATGAGTGTTGGGCTATATAATACTTATTAGTATCCCCAAGGTTATCATAGTGGTATTGTTTAACCCACTATCACAAATAATAAGACACAGACACCTGTTAGATTTATAATTGCCTTATTTACCTTGGGCTGGGCAGACATTCTTACCTATGCTGTCTGAATCACCTCACCATACATCTCCCAGCCCTGACTAATGCCATCCTTCTTAACCATCCTGGCTTTCATCCATAACCTTATAAATACCTGCTTTTATTTTTCATCTGGGCCTTTTTATGACATTATTGGAGTCCTTTCTCCCTGCCTCATGTGGTTTCTTCTCCAGGCTACCAGGCTAACACCTCATGGTGTCCTCCTTTTTCCTCTCTTCCTGCCTATATGTTTCTCATGATCCTCTCTGTCCTCCAAAGCCCAGGAACCTTAGCCACGCCTACCCGCCTGGCAAGGCAATTAACTTCTTTTTACCTTGCTGTTGGTAGAGAGCCAACAAGAATCACTCAAGTTTTTTTTCTCTCCGAAACCCTGTAACCTCTCCTGAGGCTCATGCCTCCATCCTAGAGGGAGTGTTTCAATTTGGAAGAAAATTGATATACAATACTCCACTCCTTACTCTGGTTCTTACATTCTGTCTGACCCCTTGCCCACAGTTCCCTGAGCCTTGGGAGGAGAGATATAGGTGTGACTGAGCATCACATCTGGCCACAAGCAAGAGTTATTTGTTCTTAGGAGCTTCACTTGCTCCTAGGAGGCTTTAATATAGTTGCTTTTTGTAATGAGTGGCTGAGGCTGAGAACGAGTGTGCAATGTTGTCATGTGATCGAAGCGTGAATACTTAGAAGACAGTTTGGTAAGCACATCACATCCATTTATTTAAACAGTATCACTAGCCTCTCCTCTGGGCTTATGACCTCCCCAGCTAACAGGATTTTTTTTTAAGTTCCCAATACCAGATGTTTGTTTCCCTTTTCAGGCCTGTGGAGCAGGCCTGAAGCCCAATCAGAAAGCTCATTCTATCCATAACAACTCATATCTTACCTGCAGCTTCCAACACTAAGCATACAGAATCTACAGCTGAGTAGGACCCTGGGCCACAATTTTTTTCTACCAACCTAGTAACTCCCTCCTCAGCACTACAAGAACCAAAGCACATGGAAAGGATACTGTGCTTCATCTTAGTCTTATTTCCCCAAGCCCTGTAACCAAAACATTGGTAACCAGCATCAGTAGGGTCTTACCATCTAGTTTGAAATGTAGCTAGGGGCAATGTCAATAGCTTTATCATTCTAAGGGCCTCTCGGCTTCCCTGGCCAACATCTCCTAGGGAGAAAGTCCACTCCAAACATTGGGATTTTTAACAATCTCATGGCTTTGGGGAACATCCTTTTTAAGCCTTACACATTACCCTCGTGAACTCTGTAGCATTTCTAGGCCCAGGCTGGTGTAGAATTTTCTTAAAACTTTGTTGGGTATCCTATGCAGCTTTCTAGACCATAATTTGAGCAGGAATTTTATAACTGTGTCCAGCTCTTGCAACTTATATGGATTGATGTACCATCTTTGTTTCTTTAGATGTACCTCTATTATCAGTGAATAGAAAAATATCATGGCAGCATTGAATGGCTGTTGTGAGGCTGGAAACAGGTAATCCACATAAAAATAGTAGAATTACTGGCCAGAAATAGCCAGCTATTGTTGTAACTACTGTGCACGTTACCTTATCAATAACAACTATAAGAGATAAAAAGCTATTGTAGATATTTGGCAGATAGGAAACTGAGGCAAGAGTGGTTCAGTGATTTTTTTAGCATTCCATCAGCTTTGATTATAGAGCAGAATTCTATTTCTCACGTTTATATTCTTACTACTATTTACAGTTATTTTATATGCATTAATATTTTTATTAAAGAATAATTATATAGGTTTATGGGAGACAATGTAAAGTTTTATATACATATAATATATATATATATATTATTTTTTTATTTAAAACATGGAATGTTTAAGTCAACCAAAGTAATTCATCACCATCATTACCCATCACTCTTTTCTGAGACATTTGAAACTTTCAACAATTTTAAAATAAAAAATATTAACATAGTTATTATTAACTGTGGTAAATAATTCAATAGAATTCTAAATAGTGAGACAGGTTTTACGAACCTACTCCACCTGTCTAATTTAGATTTTGTGTTCTTTGAAATGTTACCTCGATTTGCCTTACTTTTTGAATATTTAATATTTTTATTGATTAATTGGGAATTTCACAGAGTGCATCCCATCACACTCACTTTCTTGTCCTCTCAGGTGTGGCCCCACCACCCTTCTGACTTCCACCCCCCCTCAGAAAAACAGTCCAATTTGTGTGGCCTATATATTTACTGGAGCATGTTCAAATGCCCAGTGACCAACCCCTTAAAGAAAACTGAGCCCTCTGCCACCCACACCCCACCAGAAGCCATCAACTGTGGAGAGTTATACTTCAGCATCCTTCTCACAATTTTCAAGAGTTCTGCTCAATAACTTCCTGTCTAGGATGCTATGGGATGGGGGTTGGATTGTCACAGAAGCCTTCTATGGCTTTCATTCTCAACTGTGAGCCTGCAGTCATCTATACCACTACAAAAGTTGCTTCCTTGTCCTTTACAGTCAGCAGGAGCATGGATCATGGACTTCTACATGTTTTCTGGTGATGGCTTGGACCAGGAACTTTCATATGGCCATAAACATCCACCTGGCCTCTTACATTAGCACACGCCATGTGCCTAAGCATGGTCTCTTGTGGCAGAACTTCAACACGACCGTTTGCTGTGACACAAGTCACAGACACCATTATGGCCCTCGGCAGTAACACAGGCTGAGGACATCAACATAGCCTCTGGGACATGGCCCACAAATACCAACATGGTTCTCTGCAGTAGTCCAGCCCAAAGACATCAACATGGCTTCAGGCTGCAGCACAGATTGCTATATCCACATGACCTTCAGAAGCAGCATGGACTTTGGATTTCAACATGGTCTCTGATGGCAGCTCAAACCATGGACATCAATATAACCCTTGGCCACAGCATGGACCAATGACACCCTCATGCTCACAGCAGCAGCACAGGCCGCTGACATCAATATGGCCTCCAGGGTAGCACACAGACATCAGCATGGCTTCAGGCAACAGCAGCACAGTCCACAGACTTTGATGGCAACTTGAGCCACAGACAGAAACACAGTCCTTGGTTGAAGCATGAACCACATTTGGCTCTCTTTCATGGTGCAGACTAAGAATATCAACATGGCTCAGGTGGCAGCACAGGCCTCAGACATAAGCATAAATTCAGATAGCAACATAGAGCATGATGGCCTTTGGTGGTAGCAGGGGCCATAGACATGAACACGTTTTCTGCCTCCAGCAGGACCATGGGCCCCAACATGGCCCTTGGTGTACCGCCACAGACATCAGCATGGCCTCAAGCAGCAGCACAAGCCATTCACATCACTATGTCCTCTAGGTAAAACCCTGACCACGGACACTACCATGGCCTCCAGAAGCAGCCCAGACCACAGACAGCTACATGAATCTCGGGCTTCAACACAGCCTCAGGCAGTAGCAGGGACCATGGATACCAGCATGGCTTCCAGGGGCAGCATGGATCATGGAGTGCCTTCAAGGAAGTCCACTGCAGAAAGTGAACTATTCCTTATCTCAGATATTCTGTTCTATAATAAAGTTAAAATTCAGGTTTAAATAAGTAACATGATTAGGGGCTGGAAAGATGGCTCAGTGGTTAAAGCCACTTTTGATCTTGCAGAGAACTGCAGTTCATTTCCCAGCACCCACAGGGCAGCTCACAACCTTCTGTAACACCTCTTTTTGCCTCCAATGACACCAGACACATCAGCGGGCAGCACACTCATATACATTAAATAAAATAAAAATACAGAAATATTAAAAAAAGAATAACATGATTTACCAACCAATAACTCTTCTGCAAAAAGATCCAGGAAAGCCACAGACATGTGTCACCCCAGAAAAACCATGCTCAAGTAGTTTACTCTAGGAATTAATATAATGGTAGAATATTGAAAAAAAAAAACATTGAGTAAATATTACACCAGCAGTGCCATAAATAGTTAATGAAACCAAAATGTAATACATAGATACATACATATATATGCATACATATATACATACATACACATATATACATACACACATACATACATGCATACATATATACATAAACACATACATGCATGCATACACACATACATACATGCATACATGCACACACTTACATACATGCATACATACATATACATACACATACATGTATGCATACATACATATACATACACATACATGCATGATGTACACATACATGCATAAATATACACATATATACATGAATACATACATGCATACAAATACATATGGCTTATATATGTATTTTTAAAGTTAAGATATACTTTTATATTTTACTAAATAAAATTTTTTATTCACTTTACCTCCTTGTTGTAGTCCCATCCCTCCTCCACTCCCAGCCTCACCCTAAATAATATTTTATTTATTTTTTGGAAGTTCATAATCAAACCTCCTATTTCCTCCCCCACATCCCTTCTCCAACTTCATTTCATTACGTTTTAAAAAACTATATATATATATATACTAATGAGTCCAATTAGTATTCCTCATGTGTGCATGGATGTGAGGCCATCCACTGAAGCATGGACAGCCTACCAGTGGCCATGCACCAGGAAAAAAAGCGACTCTCCATCCCTCAGCAATTGCCAATAGCTCCTCACCGTGCTGGCTTGACATGGCACAGGTCATGTGAGGGTGACCATGGATACTGAGGGATAACAATGTTCAAAAGACAGCACTTCGCTTCTTCTGCCAATTCTCCGTGTCCCACATTCTTTCTACTCCCTCTTCTGTGATGTTCTTGAGCTATAGTGGGTGTCACTATACATGTCCCATTTAGGGATGAGTACTCACAGTCACTTATTCTCAGCAATTTGACCAGCTTTGGGCCTCTGCCTTGACTACGGACCACTGCAAAAAGAAGCCTCTTTTTGATCAAGCTTGACTAAACTTGAAAGCAGTTCAGATCCATAGAAACATTGAAGTCAGTTTGGTAACATGACTAATTAGAAAAAAAAACGATAGCAGATTCCATCTTAGGGCCTATAACCTACTAGCTATGGAGCTTTCATGAGATGTACAGTACCAGGAAGGAATTCTTGCTTGTGGAACAGACCTCAAAAACAATCAGAAAGGCACTGGTAACATTCATGCCCCTACTACACCAGAGACACATACTGCAGAACACAGGTTCCAGAACAGTCTAAGACCATTGTTAACTTTTCTCCTCCTGTTGCCTGCACAGGGCGATCCAGCAGCGTCTTAGTCAGTTTAAAATTGATTTCTTCATGTCCTGTGTGTGGTATGTTCCATAGTCAGATGTGGACATCTAGTAGAGTGGGTAATTGTACTTTCATTTATGTTGTTGCAATCAAATATCTTAAACAAAAGCAACTTTGGGGGACAAAGTGCATATTTTGGTTTACAATTCCATGCCAGAATACATATTGAGAAAGGCAACAGCAGGATTCTGAAGTTGGGCTTGTGTGCTACTCCATATAGTAAGGAACTCGCTCCACAATCAAGGATCATGTTAGGAGCCATGAGGTTGCTACTTGTTGGCTGGGAGGCAGGTTTATAGACAGTTTTCTTATACAGTTTGGGACCGCTAGACGAGGGACTGATACTGCCCTCCTACGTAAATTAACAATCAAGACAGTCCTTCACAGATATGCTCACAGGCCAAGTAAGTCTAAGTAAATCCTCAACTTAGAGTCTCTTCACAGAGAACTCTGTCACATCAGGTTGACAAAGCTCACCAGGAGGGTAACAAGAGCAATAGTCACAGCCAGTGTTGTCTTGGGTGCCTCTGGGATGTTCCTTGGCCAATAACTCATAGAGGTATCACACAACTAAAACTGAGATTTTAATTTAATAATGTAGCCAACTGTTTGGGGGTTGTTTTTTTTTCATGTTTTTTTCTTTCCTCAAGGCATTAAGGTAGAACATTGTTATTTATATGAGTTTTGACTCACTTTTTAATATTTACAAATAAACAATAGTATTATAAATTTTACTCTTAGGAGTGTCTGCATAGTGTGTTATAGATTTTTATATATTTAATTTTAATTCAATTCTAGAAATTTTTTGTATAGATTTATTCTATAATGGCTCAGATATAATACAGGATGTTCTTTCACTTGCCCAACATTTTCTCACACTTGTTTTGTGTCTTTGTCTATGATCAACTTCAGAAAGAGCTCAAGGGTTCCTGGAGTTAATTCATCTGTTAACTTTAGTTGTTCTTTAATGTTTTATAGATGTCTGTTAGGTCTATTTGATTTATGATGTATTTAACTTCAGTGTTTCTTTCTTTCTTTTTTTTTTTTGTCTGAATTATCTATATTGAGACTGTCACTGTGTTAGAATTAATTTGTGGCTTTACTTCGGTGATATTTATTGTATGAAGCTGTTGCACCTGTGTTTTGTGTCCTTACGTTTAGATTGGTAAAATCCTCTAGATGTATTATGCCCTTAATGACTAATAAAGTGACCTTTAAAACTTTTTGATAAGGTTTTTAAAAGGTGATGCTGAAAAGTTTTATTCAGGGTTATATTAAAACGTAGAATTTCAAAATGTGAATAACTACCTAAAAGTTTTAAAATGTATGTAAACTCATGTGATGGTTAGTGTTAATTGTCAACAGAATCTAGAGTCACTTGGGAAGGAAGTTTCAGTGTAAGATTTTCTAGATTGGTTGGCCTGTAGGTATGTCTGTGGGGGATTGTCTTGATTATATTAATTATTGTGGGAAGACTCACTTTAATTATGGGCCAACAATTCCCTGAGCAGGAATCGCAGCCCATGTGAAAATGAGACAGTCTGTAGATACCACAGCTCTAGTTCTTTCCCTCTGACTGGCTCCTCAGAGCTTCTGCTACCCGACTTTCCCACACTGATATGCTGTGCCTTGACTCAGGAGCAAAAATAAATTATTTCTATCATAAATTACTTTGATCAGAATATTTATCACAGCAAGCAAGCAAGAAAACTAACATACTTAACACAGACAAAAACCATTCGTATGAAACTTTCACCATTTGTGACTTGCAATGTAATTTGAATGAACTTATGTTAATTTTCAAACATCAGTTTATTTAGAACTCAATTGTATTTGTGTATAGTTTTGATTTGAACTCCACTTTATCAGAAATTAGGACAGCTATGCCTACTTCTTTAGTTCCACTTGCTTAGAATGTTTTTTTCCCATCCTTTTACTTTAAGGTAATGTCTGTCTTTGGTGATGAGGTAATGTTTCTTGGAGGCAGTAGAAAAAGTTTTTCCACTAACTTTTACTGAGTGATGGATTCCTCCCCATTGTCCATGCCCTGGCAAACTGCCATCCTCATGCTGTATGTGTTGGTGAGGATCTTCCCTCTGCCATTGATGTTTGCATTTCCAGAACCACCTTATTTGAATTTGTTTTAGCTTTTCTCTCTCTTGACTGGATCTGTTGTCTAATCTTGAATTCTATTCTTTACTGCATTCATCTCTCTCTCTCTCTCTCTCTCTCTCTCTCTCTCTTTCTGTGTGTGTTCTTTTGTAGTACATTCATGTTTTCTTTGAGTTGTTGGAATTTGTTTTAGTTGTGTTCATTTCTATGTCTGGAAGTTAATCCAAGTCATTCTCATGGAGGACCATTACTGTAAGAGTAAGTTTTGGAGGAGACTTGTCACCTTTGCATGAAAATATGGACACATGTGTGCATGTAAGCTTGTGTGTGTGTGTGTGTGCGCGCATGCGCGTGTGTGCATGTGTTTCTTTGGGGCTTGTGCATCTGCAGTCAGTTTGTTAGTTCAGCTTCCTGCCCCTTTCTTCCTTCCTTTCTTCCTTCCTTCCTTCCCAAATCAATTCACTTTTCTTCTTTCAGTGGAGGTATTCACAATGCTTGTTAGGGGGCTAACTTAACTTAAAGCATATTAAGGTTAAAACATAATTTTCTTCTGTGGGACTGGGACTGGTATTCAGTTACAGGCTTTACCCATAGTCTTTCTCTGAAAGTCAGCAATAACAGTCACTGTCTAAGGGTCACCCACCCAAGATTTGTCCCCACATCAACTTCATCTTTTGTAGCTTTTTTCACCGGTATACCCTATCCCACATCATCTGTGGCTTGCTCGCCACAGTGAAAGCCAGCCTCTCATGTTTTTGAGGGCCTTCTTGTGCCTGGGTGCCTTACCCTGGGTCAGTTCCAGTGTTTTCCTTATGTCTCCAGCTTCCCTACCCATTTGTGTCTTATGCTGAGATGGGCCTGGTCCTGTGTCTGGGTGTGCAGCTTCTTTTATATTTTGGAGACTCCCATTTTTTAATACCTTCAAGACATCTTTCTTTCTTGTTTGAGGAGATGGTTAAGGTTTGCAGGTGTAAATGGCCCTGCCTTTAAAATGCTCTTGAGGTTATGGGGACTCAGACTCTGTTTCCTGGTTTAAATGTCAACTTAACATGAATTAGAACCACTGCATTTCGAAGTCTCACCAGCAGAGCGTCCTGATTGCTTTGGTTGGTGTGAGTAGACCTACCCTGATGGTGGGCAGAACCTTCTGAAGCAGGGCAAATAAAAAGTGTTTGGCAGAAGGAAGATCACCTTGTCTTTTTCTGGCTTGACTGACTCTCTTTCCTCTGAGTTAATTTACATATGGTTGCTTCCTGTTCCTTCACTGATATCAGAACCTGTATTTCTGGCCTTTTCTCATGGACAAGGGACCCATTACTCTCCAGGAATCTTGCAGGCTCCTGGTGCCAGACTGGGACTGTGATGGCAGCAAGCCTTGTGGACCGAGCATCTGAGCCAGTTGAGAGAGCTAGTCAGAGTCAGGAATCCTGGGACTACTCCGACTGCTGAAGCACCCAGCCTTAGAGACCACGTTACCACCACGTCTCAGCTCTCAGCTATAATTTGGTTTCTGTTCCCATTTTAAAGATGAATTAAGAATTTCATATATACATGAACTTCTCATTGGTTCTTATCTAGAGAACCCTAATACAGACAATAAAAGACTTAGTCTGGAGAATGATCTTCTTTTTTTATCCTTACTAGCCTGGGTGGGATAGACCTCTGTCAACCCTATAAAGGGGTCAGAAAACATCAGAAGATATTTTATCTTTTGACAAAGAAGAATGAACAAAATCTAATTGTCCAAATCTCTTTAGATTGTATACAAGGAGAGGTAGTGCATTAGTTTCTTCTGCCACATTAAAATTAGACTAGTCTTGGGTCTTTACATGTTACCAAATGTAGCTGGAGAAGTAAGATATGAGTCTATGATGCCTCAACTTTAGGTTAAGGACTTTACATCAAGAGTTACCCTAAGGCAGCTCAAAATAATTCTTCGAGCTTCCTTCTTATCAGGAAAAGCTTGGCATTGCTGGTCTTTAATATAAGCCATAATTGAATCTGAGGGACCCCCACCCTCTTTTGGAAAATAAGAGATTGTTCCTTTTATTTCCCTCATCGAAACAGTTACAGAGCTCATCAAGGACAGTCACTTTCCCATGCCTTGGCTATCCATAGCTGTGGCGAACACTGTCCCTTGAGAGTCCTCCCCTTTTTAGCCTGAGTTTTCTCAGGTATCATGTGCTCATATGTGTTACTCCCAGCAGTGAGCTAATCAACTGGGTTTGTTCTTGTGTCTCTAATAATTTTGTCTGGGCCATTTGGACCATCTCTGTTCTTGAGAAACCCAAAAGCCACGTTCAGAGGTTAACTTTGAGTGCTTGGGTCCCAAGGTCTCATTCTGCAGCAATCCCATAATGTCTGGGGAAGATTAGGTAATGAAATAATTTTGTAGAAATATACAATGCCAGAAGAAAACATACACTTTAATTTTAGTAAATTTAATCACATATGTGCCGTCTTTATATCTTATAATTGATTTTACCTGCTCATACCCTTTAATAAATTATTTCAAAAGTAATTGCGGTTTCTGCATTGATAAAATTTGCTTTCTGATATTGAAATTCATTCTTAATAAATGTGGTTATGTTATCAATCATCTCAAGGTGAATTTCTCATTTTTTTTATAATAACTTATTACTTGTTGCTTATTCTGTGTTCATTTTATACTATGGAAAGGATGTTAGAACAAAAATCAAATTTGGGCAATTTTTTAAAATTTTAATCCAAAATGGTTTGTAAAGCAGCGGAGACAACTCTCAACATCAGCAATACATTTGACCCAAATACTAAGGAGCATCCAGTGCAGTGATAGGACAGAAACTTTTGCAAAGTAGATGTGAACCTTGAAGATGAGGAGCATAATGGTGGCCATCAGAACTGACAATGACCAGCTGAGAGCAATCATCAAAACTCATCTTTTTCCAAATACAGAGACGGTTGTCAAAGAACTCACCATGAATATTCAGCATTTGAAGTAAATTGGAAAGGCAAAAGAGTTTTGTGGGCGAGAATCTCATCAGTTGACTAAAAATAAAATAAAATAAAAATCACCATCTTGAACTGGGCTCTTCTCTTGTTCTAGGCAACAACAAACCATTTCTTGACTGGACTGGGACACATGATAGGAGGTGTATTATGCAGGACAGCAGCAATGGCTAGTTCAGTTGTTAGACAAGATGTCCCAAAGGACTTCCTAACCCAAAGCTGTACTGTGTGGTAATCTGCGGCCAGTGTGGTCCACTACAGCTTTCGGAATCCCAGTTAAGCCATTAGATCTGAGAAGTGAGCTCAGCAAGTCTATAAGATGCCCTAAAAGCTGCAATCCCCGCTGCCAGTATTGGCAGCAGGGCTGACTTCATGTCGGTGCCTAAGGGCAGATCCTGTAAGTGCCTCAAAGGTAGGCACAAAGCCTTGCCTCTCATTCACGGTATTCACCTGGCTCCTCACCAAACTGAACTACTGCTTCTTTACATTTTGACAGCTTTTTGCATGAAAAACACTTCCTCAACACTCAGGATGCCAAAGATACTTTACAAGTGTTTGTTGAATTGAAAAATATGGATTTTTATGCTAGAAATTAACTTACTTATTTCTTGTTGGCAAAATGTATGGATTGTAATGATTCCTATTTTGATTACTAAAGATGTATTTGAGCCCAGTGATAATTATTCAAAATGTACAGCCTAAACCAGTTTCTTTTGCATTAACCTGTACAATATGCAGAAAGGTATTGATGTTTTCTGCACTTAAATTTTGGAATAATTCTTCACATTATGACAATATCCACATTTAAAACTGCTCTCTTATCTCAAAGCATTATTCTTTATTCTTTATTCTTTACCTTTCTTCACCAAAACCATATTTCATCATAACAATATTTTATGTATCTTTTACTTCATGATTTTTGTCTTATTTGTCTTTAGCAAGAATTTCTTAAAGAAAAAAATACCTAAGTTCCACTGAAAACATAAGTATATATGTTTGAAATATAGGCAAAGCATGTTAGGAATCCTTGAGAAATTTTTATTTTTTGACTGTCAGCAACAAATTTCAGCTAACCAATTTGTCAGAGATTTAACTCCTATTGTGACTGCACACAGGCACTGTTTTATTTAAAAGAATTTTATTTTTTGAGGGGGCCACACATTGGCAGGGTAAAAGTTTGGCAATGCTGGTTTTATTTTGTATCCATCTCCTTCCTTTTGAGTTCCCTGTTTATCCTTGAGGGTATGTTATAACTCACAGGCAGGTCACGGTCTTAAACCTATGGGTAGTTGCCTTGGATTCCAGAACAACAAAATCTTCCAGGGTAGAACATTTCCCAAATGAAGGCAATTAACCGTGATAGTGAGGTTTCATTTGGACCAATCCCAGCCACTGTGATGGCACCTGTAACTCCAAGCATTTTGTGGATTTGGCCTGAGCCACACCACCAATGTTACGTGGTAGGGAAAAGGTCACACACCTGATCCACCTAACCTGTGATGCAATAAGCCACAGTGTGTGTGTGTGTGTGTGTGTGTGTGTGTGTGTGTGTGTGTGTGTGATCCAATGCTATGAGGTCCCCACACTCACCCTTACTCCTCCCCTGTATGCACCTGCTAGTCATCACATTGTACCTGGCCCAGCTGTCTCCACATGCCCCAAGGAGAATGAAAGGAGGATGTGAAGGAAAAAATACATTAGCTGTTCAGAAGGGAGCACTCATTAAGTAAGAAAGAGAAGGAACACATTCTGGACTCCTCTCAGGAGCACCTTGAATAAGCAGAAAGTTGTAAGAGATTAAAAACATAAGTCTTAACTCCTAGCTGGTGGCTTCACAGCTTTTATTGGTGGATGTTGGAGTCTGGTGGGCACTCACAGGAATTTCTCAGTTCTTGTGTCCTGACACAGAAAAAAACAAATAAACAAAACAAATAAACAATCACCCCCCCCCCCAGCTAAACAGAGATACATAGATAGTAGCTGATTCAGAGACTGTGAAGAAAACAAAGCACTTCCAAAGGAGATTGGGTGAGAGCTGGGAGGACACTGAGGAGTTCAGTGAGGATAGGGGTTACAATCTTCTTTGCCAACTGGCTTCCTTTGTGTGCTTAATTTGACCTTATGTGCATAATTACTAAAGGTCACACATCTGAAAATGAGTGTGAAATAGCACTTATAAATATGGTACAGTAACTGTGAGTTACTGAGAAGCAAGGATACTTGGCTAGCATCCTTCTATCCTGAGAACTAAGAATATCCATTTACTTATTCATTTATGAGCAGAGTAGGGACTATGGATCAAATTTGTGGTATATAATTTAGAAGTCAGAAAGGTGATGCCACATGCTACAGTCTTTGAGAGCGAATTTCCCTTTGTCAGACAACCAAATTAGCTGACAAACATGTAGGAGAAATTATGAAAGCATTGATTAATCCAGTTGCCATATATTTAAGCCGGTTCAACGCTGTGTATAAGTCTTTATTTAGAAAAAGCAGAAATCTAGATTGTTAGCTGACTTAATTTCTCATTGACAATGGAATTATAATATAATAATGCAACAAACTTTGTGGTGAACAGTTTCTGGCTCCATTGCTGGAAAGAACACTAATTTTTGCCAGTACAAGAGGAGGCTTGGGGCCAAGATGGCGGCGCCGGGAGAACACCATGTCTGAGAAGCGGGACAACACACTCCGTGCAGCGACCAGGAAACTGAACTCTGGGCCCTAAAACAACAGCAATCGATCATGTTTCCCAGGTGAGGGGAGGCTCCCATGGCATGGGAATCGGTCGGGTCCACTCTCGGCTGCCCAGCCAGAACCCGGAAGAGAACCCGGCTAACGCTGGCTTTGGGTCTCCGGGCTGGTGCCTCAAGCCTGTTTGTCCCGATCACTTTCCCAGGCTGATTGGTGGGCACAAGGGTGCCTGAGGCTGAGAGTCCCAGTTGCAAAAAAAAACCCACGGGGAAGGAAAGTTGCCAGACTGGTCACGGGTCACCCAGTCTTTCCCTGGAAAGTCTCTCCGACCATGGGTTCCTGCTGCCATCACAATTGAGCTCCCGCCACGCACTGATTGCAGCTGTGCAGCTGCACGCCCAGCTCAAAATCCCTACTCCCTCTTTGGAGGAGGCAGGAGGCGTCCAGCAGAATCTGCCACAGACCACATTGTCTGTACCCCAACCCGAGATCGGGGCTGAGAAAACCCAATCCTTTCGGGCACTCCCCCAAAAGCCACCATAATCCTGCCGTAGCGGAGCAGAAGGATAAAGAGGCGCACAGTGGCTTCACAATGCAGGAACTCCAGTGCTGCCGGCCGCTCCTAGCAAACAAACTACAGCTCAGGATCTGGGACTGTGGTCATTCTACACATCCTGAGATTATCCTGGGTCCAGCGCAATAAGGTCTAGCAGCAAGTTCTATCCCCGGCGCCCCCCCCCAACCCCTGGCAGAGAAACACTGGCTCAGGGCTCAGGATCTGACTGAGAAGCCCCAACCCCTGCTGACACTCCCCTGAGAGCACCTCCATAAGCTTGCCCTAGCAGAGGAGAAGGTCAGAGGGGACAGACAGAGAGGCAGCCTGCCAAGGACACAGCACCCTCTCTCCAGCTCACCCAGCGGCCCCTAGCAGAGAAACCCAAGCTCTGGATCTGAGGACACTCAACCCTACCCGGTACTCTCTTGGGATCAGCAAACATAGATTCTACCGCTGGGCTGCTTCTGGCAGAGAGATCTGGGCCCGGGATCTGGGATTGAGTACACTCATCCTAACTCTTTCCCGCGCCACCCAGGGACCAGTCAATGTAACCCCTCCTCGCAGAGGGAAAGGACAAAGAGGCAGCACACAGGAAAGGTGGACACTGAGTCCTGTGGCCACAGTGTCACAGAGCTGACTGTTAGCCTACCTGTGCACTTCCGCAGCAGGACCAAAACAGAGAGTAGTGAGCAAGGGGAACCCCTGTGCATTCCAACTGGTCCTGCAAGAGAGTGAGTGAGCCTTCTAGGGAGAGATTGCCCCAGACCCAGGGCCTCTCCACAGAAGCAACCAGACAAGATCCCTGCCACCCACACCCCTAGTGTGGGCATCATAGGGATTCTTGGGATAGCGACCCCAATATTGAAGCCTCTGCCTTGCGGGTCCACCAGGGTAATCCAGGCAAACAATCCCTGGATCTCAGTCAGAACTGCATAATAGTGGCTTGCAGGCCACTGCAATAGTCAGAGAATCCGCGCATGCACACTGCGCCCGCTACAAGCACATGCGAATAGCACCAGCGTCACATTTCTTACTTAGGCAAAACTGAAAACACAGTGCACACTCCCAAAGCAGTGAACCTCTCTCATCTTCCTGAAAAAACAGTCCAGAAAACAGAAAGAGAGGATCATAGCCCAAACTACAATCTCGAGGAACAACCAGTGAGGATTATAAATAACCAGATGGCTAGAGGCAGACGTAAGAACACTTCCAACAAAAATCAGGACATAATGACCTCACCAGCAACCCCACAAAACAATGGACACTTCAATTCACTAGATATACAAGAAAACGACCTCAAAACTATGTTTCTCCAGCTATTAGAGGCCCATAGAGATGAAATGAACAAAGCCCTCAGAGAAATAACCAAAGAAATCGAGACTAACCAAGAGGAAACAAATCGTGCTCTCAGAAAATGACCACGAAAATTGAGGCAAACAGAGAAGAAATGCACAAAGCTCTCAAAGAAATGTCCACACAAATGAAGGCAAATAAAGAAGAAATAAACAAAGCTCTCATAGAAATACAGGCAATTATACCCAAAGAAGTAGAGGCACAATTAGTGATACATAGAGAGGAAACGGACAAAAAAATAGAAGCTATCATTGAAAAGCAGGAGTCCACATTCAAACAGATGAAGGAAATGGTACAAGACATGAAAACAGAATTAGAATCAATAAAGAAAACACAAATAGAGAAAAACCAGGAGCTGGAGAACATAGAGAAAAGATCAGGCACTACAAAGGTAAGCATCACCAACAGAATACAAGAGATGGAAGAAAGAATCTCAGGAGCCGAAGATACACTTGCAGAAATTGACACGTCTCTCAAAGAAAAAATAAAATCAGAAAAGTTCCAAACACAAAACATCCAAGAAATCAAGGACACCATGAAAAGACAAAACCTAAGAATAATAGGAATAGAAGAAAAAGAAGACATCAGGCTCAAAGGTCCGGAAAATATTTTCAAGAAAATTATAGAAGAAAACTTTCCCAACTTAAAGAAGGAGATGGCCATCAACATACAAGAGGCCTACAGAACACCAAATAGACTAGACCAGAAAAGAAATTCTTCACGTCACATCATAGTCAAAACACTGAACCTACAAAACAAAGAAAAAATTCTAAAAGCAGCAAGGGAAAAAGGCCAAGTAACATATGAAGGTAGACCTATCAGAATCACACCAGATTTCTCAACAGAAACTATGAAAGCCAGAAGGGCCTGGACAGAAATCATACAGTCCTTAAGGGACCACAGATTCCAACCCACACTACTATACCCAGCAAAACTTTCAATCAACATAGACGGAGAATTAAAGATATTCCAAGACAAAACCAAATTTAAACAATATCTACATAGTAACCTAGCTCTACAGAGGTTACTAGAAGGGAAACTCCAAACCAAAGAAAACAACTACATCGAAGGAAACAGAGGAAATAGATAACTACACAACAAAAAAAACAAAAGAAGACAAGCAATGAAACTCAGTGACACCACCAACACCACATCTAAAGTAAGTAACAATTGTTGGTCACTAGTTTCTATCAACATCAACGGACTCAACTCCCCAATTAAAAGACACAAACTAACAGAATGGTTGCAGAAACAGGATCCATCATTCTGTTGCATCCAAGAAACACACCTATGCAACAAAGATAAACACTACCTCAGAGTAAAGGGCTGGAAAAATGTCTTTCAAGCAAATGGTTCCAGAAAACAAGCGGGAGTAGCCATCCTAATATCTAATAAAATAGACTTTCAACCCAACTTAATCAAAAAAGATAAGGAGGGCCACTATATTCTCATCAAAGGAAAAATCCACCAAGAGGACATCACAATTTTGAATATCTATGCCCCAAATACAAGAGCACCTACATCCGTAAATGAAACAATATTAAAGCTTAAATCACACATTGATCCTAAAACCCTAATAGTGGGAGACTTCAACACTCCACTCTAACAAAGGGACAGATCAACTAGACAGAAAACAAATAGGGAAATAAAAACACTTACAGAGACCCTAAATCAAATGGACCTAATAGACGTCTACAGATCTTTTCATCCAAACTCAAAAGAGTATACCTTCTTTTCAGCACCGCATGGAACCTTCTCCAAAATAGACCATATAGTTGGTCATAAAGCAAGCCTCAACAGATACAAAAAGATTGAAATAATCCCTTGTATTCTATCTGACCACCATGGACTTAAGCTGGACCTCAACAACAACAGAAATAACAAACAGCCTACACGCACATGGAAACTGAACAACTTGTTACTCAACGACACCTGGGTTAAGGAAGAAATAAAGAAAGAAATTAAAGACTTCATATAATTCAATGAAAATGAAGGCACAACATACACAAATTTATGGGACACATTGAAAGCAGTGCTCAGGGGAAAATTTATAGCACTAAGTGCCTGCAAGAAGAAATTCGTAACATCACATACAAACAACTTAATGGCCCAACTGAAAACCCTAGAAAAAAAAAGAAGCAGATACACCCAAGAGGAGTAGAAGGCTGGAAATAATCAAACTCAGGGCTGAAATCAATCAATTAGAAACAGATAAAACTATTCAAAGAATCAATGAAACAAAAAGCTGGTTCTTTGAGAAAATCAACAAGATAGACAAACCCTTAGCCAAACTAACTAAAAAGCAGAGAGAATCTATCCAAATCAACAAAATCAGAGATGAAAAGGGTGACATAACTACAGACACAGAAATTCAAATAATCATTAGGTCATACTACAAAAGCCTATATGCCACAAAATTTGAAAACCTAAATGAAATGGACAATTTTCTTGATAGATTCCATCTTCCAATATTAAGTCAAGATCAGGTAGAAAGACTGAACAGCCCTATATCCCCCAAGGAAATTGAAGCAGTCATTCACAGTCTCCCCTCCAAAAAAAGTCCTGGGCCAGAACTTTTTTTCAGCGTGGAATTCTACCAGACCTTCAAAGAAGTGCTCACACCAATTCTCAAACTATTCCACAAAATAGAAACAGAAGGTACATTACCAAACTCATTCTATGAAGCAACAGTCACCCTGATACCTAAACCACACAAAGACCCAACAAAAAAAAGAGAACTTCAGACCTATCTCTCTTATGAACATTGACGCAAAAATACTCAATAAAATACTTGCAAACCGAATCCAAGAACACATCAAAGATATCATCCACCATGACCAAGTAGGCTTCATCCCAGGCATGCAAGGGTGGATCAACATACGGAAATCCATCAATGTAATCCACCACATAAACAAACTGAAGGAGAAAAACCACATGATCATCTCCTTAGATGCTGAAAAAGCATTTGACAAAGTCCAACACCCATTCGTATTTAAAGTCTTGGAGAGATCAGGAATATAAGGCACATATCTAAACATAGTAAAGGCAATATACAGTAAGCCTATAGACAATAGAATGGAGAGAAACTGAAAGCAAGCCCACTGAAATCAGGGATAAGACAAGGCTGCCCACTCTCTCCCTACCTCTTCAACATAGTACTTGAAGTCCTAGCCAGAGCAATAAGACAACTAAAGGAGATCAAGGGGATACAAATCGGAAAGGAAGAGGTCAAAGTGTCACTATTTGCAGATGATATGATAGTATATATGAGCAACCCCAAGAATTCAACCAGAGAACTCCTTCAGCTGATAAACACCTTCAGCATAGTGGCAGGATACAAAATCAACTCAAAAAAATCAGAAGCCCTCCTGTATACCAAAGACAAAAGGGCCGAGAAAGAAATTAGGGAAACAACACCCTTCACAATAGCCACTAATAACATAAAGTACCTTGGGGTGACACTAACCAAGCAAGTGAAAGACCTGTTTGAGAAAAACTTCAAGTCTCTGAAGAAAGAAATTGAAGAAGATCTCAGAAGATGGAAAGATCTCCCGTGCTCATGGATTGGTAGGATTAACATTGTGAAAATGGCCATCCTGCCAAAAGCAATCTACAGATTCAATGCAATTCCCATCAAAATACCAACTCAATTCTTTACAGGCCTTGAAAAAAAGATTCTCAGCTTCATATGGAGAAACAAAAAACCCA
Organism: Psammomys obesus; assembly: GCF_907164565.1. Lineage (NCBI taxonomy): Eukaryota > Metazoa > Chordata > Mammalia > Rodentia > Muridae > Psammomys > Psammomys obesus. The sequence continues at coordinate 6,712,591 of NW_026591711.1, forward strand.
GAATCTCCAAAACAATCCTGTACAACAACAGATCATCTGGAGGTATCTCTATCCCTAATCTCAAGTTGTGCTACAGAGCAATAGTAATAAAAACTGCATGGTATTGGCATAAAAACAGAAAGGAGGATCAATGGAACCACATAGAAGACCCAGAAATAAACTCACACACCTATGAATACTCGATTTTTGACAAAGAAGCCAAAACCATTCAATGGAAAAAAAAAAAAAAAACAGCATCTTCATCAAATGATGCTGGTCCAACTGGATGTACACATGCAGAAAAATGAAAATAGATCTATATTTATCACCCTGCACAAAACTAAAGTCCAAGTGGATCAAAGACCTCAACATAAAACCAGATACTCTAAATCTGTTAGAAGAAAAAGTGGGGAACAGCCTAGAACTCATTGGCACAGGAGACAACTTCCTGAACAGAACACCAACAGCACAGGCTCTAAGAGCAACAATCAATAAATGGGACCTCATGAAACTGAAAAGCTTCTGTAAAGCAAAGGACACTGTCATCAAAACAAAATGACTGCCTACAGTTTGGGAAAGAATCTTCACTAACCCTTTATCTGACAGAGGACTAATATCGAGTATATACAAAGAACTAAAGAAGCTGAAAAGCAGCAAACCAAGTAATCCAATTAAAAAATGGGGAACAGAGCTAAACAGAGAATTCTCTACAGAGGAATATAGAATGGCAGAGAAACACTTAAAGAAATGCTCATCCTCATTAGCCATCAGGGAAATGCAAATCAAAAACGACCCTGAGATATCACCTTACACCCATCAGAATGGCCAAGATGAAAAACTCAAGGGACAACACATGCTGGAGACTTTGTGGAGAAAGGGGAACCCTCCTCCACTGCTGGTGGTAATGTAAACTGATACAACCACTCTGGAAATCTATCTGGCACTTTCTAAGACAATTAGGATTAGTGCTTCCTCAAGACCCAGCTATACCACTGCTAGGTATATACCCAAAGTTTGCTCAAGTACACAAAAGGGATACTTGCTCAACCATGTTTATAGCAGCATTATTTGTAATAGCCAGAACCTGGAAACAACCCAGATGTCCATCAACGGAGGAATGGGTACAGAAATTGTGGTATTTTTACACAATGGAATAACTACTCAGCAACCAAAAAGGAGGAAATCATGAAATTTGCAGGCAAATGGTGGGATCTAGAAAAGATCATCCTGAGTGAAATATCCCAGAAGGAGAAAGACAAACATGGTATATACTCACTTATATAGACCTATAAGATATGATAAACATAATGAAATCTGTACACCTAAAAAAGATAATCAAGAGAGCGGACATGGGGTAAGATTATCAATCCTCATTTAGAAAGACAGATGGGATGTGCATTGAACATATGACAGGAGTCTACTGAGCGCTTTTGAAAGACTCTAACTAGCAGTGTTTTCAAAGCAAAGACTCATGACCAAACCTTTGGCAGAGTACAGGGAATCATAAGAAAGAAGGGGAGTTAGTCTGATGAGGAAAGGATAGGAGCTCCACAAGGACCAAATATATCTGGGCACAGGGTCTTTTCTGAGACTGACATGCAACCAAGGACCATGTATGAATGTAACCTATAATCTCTGCTCAGATGTAGCCTGTGGTAGCTCAGTAACCAATTGGTTTCCCATAGTGAGGGGAACAAGGACTATTTCTAACAGGAACTCAATGACTGGCTCTTTGGCCTCCCCACCCCCCAAGGAAGGAGCAGTCCTGTTAGGCCACAGAGGAGAGCTTTGCAGCCAGTCCTGAAGATACCTGATAAAACAGGATCAGATGAATGGGGAGGAGGTCCCCCCTATCAGTGGACTTGGCAAGGGGCACGGTGGAGATGAGGGAGGGAGGGAGGGAGGGACTGGGAGGGAATGAAGGATTGGGACACGGCGGTGATACAGAGTTAATAAAATGTAACTGATAAGAAAAAAATAAAATTCAAAAAAAAAAAAAAGAGGAGGCTTACATGCTCTCCTCTCCTCTTCCACATTCTCCTCTCTAATCTCTTTTTTTTTTTCAAGAGGTAATTTAGAAAAGAAAAGAAAAAAAAAAAACGCTGTGTGCAAGACTGTCACAGATCCCAGGACTCCTTGGTAGTTTTTATCCTACCCATAACAATGAACTGCTCATTCCTTTTTGGTTACTGAGCAGGACTCTCCTAAGTCCACAACTCCTTGGAGGTACACTCCAGTGGTAACGCTTTGGATCAGGTGGAAAGGTGGATAAAACAGCAGCAGTAAAATATGAATAAATTTGTGTTAGGGTTAGAGAGTGTGCACAGGTCATGGTGAGTGTGTGAAGGTCAGAGGACAACTTATAGAACTTAAGTCTTATTTTCTACAACCTGGGCTCCAGAAAGCAGGTCCTCAAGTTTGGTGGCAAGTGTCTTTACCCACCTCACAGGCTCCTCATTTTATTCTTTATTTTTTCACTTTTAAAACAAGAAGGTACTTTTCTACCATTTTTCCAAGTAGACTGTGTTTCCTTTCATCTTTACTTGTTATTCCCATGGACTATATAAATTTGCTTATTATTATCATAAACTACATAAATTTCAAGATTGTAACTTACAATTAAATCTCTGAAGAATTTATTGACTGTGGCACATATGCCTTTCTCTTTGCCAGCCTGTTATTTGGGCCTTTAATATAGATTTGAGCAAGTGCCATTTACATTCAGTTTTGTAGAACTTTAAGGTCATGCTTTAGCCTTGATCATTTTATACTTTATTAATGGGCCAGCTTGACATTCATGAAGGCCTCAGATCCCAGCTGCCACATCCATTAAGCTGGACAGAGGAAGGAGGTCAAATGCAACATCATGCTGCCCTGGTGAGACCCTTCCTCCTCACTCTGCTTCTATCTGTCTCATTTGGCAGAATTTAGTCACATGGCCACATGTAACCTCAAAGGAGGTATCAGGGCTCTGCAATAAAGAAGGGTAAGTGGCTGTGGACACATGTACTCACCACCAAAATGTAGATACAATCTTTCTAAAAATTGTATATTTAAAATTTTCATTTATTGTACTTTTTCACAGGGCTACAAATGCAATACCTAGTCAGCTAATGCCAAGCTTTAAATTTTGATTTTTTTTTAATATTGTCTCCAGGTTAGCAAAATATAATAGAATCCTATTCTTATGATGATTTGTAATACACAGTACAGGTCTCACCCTGCCACACAATCAGGAAAGAAACAACCAACACTCTGTGGTGTGCTGTGCTACTAACATAGGTGTTCAAAGGGTTGATTTCGTGTAGCTTTGAGGTATGATGTTTTCAATTTTCCATGATAGAAAAGATAGAATCCCACTGAAGGTGGGATTTATTCGTGTATTCAATTCAAGTGTGTGTGTGTGTGTGTGTGTGTGTGTGTGTTGGTATATATGTGCATGTATGACACAGGCATATGTGTATGAGAGATATGCATGTGTGTATGATGGATATATGCCTGTGTGTATATGTGATGCATGCCATATATGTGTATGTCGGGATACATGTGATGCCTTTGTGATACATGCACATGTGTGTATTTATGTGTATGTGCATGTATGTGATATATGTGTTTATATGTGTTCCATACATGTGGGTGTATGAAAGTGTGTACTTGGGTATGTTCATGAGGATGCCAGGGCATTGCTGGTCTCTTTGAGTGTTAAAGATTTTGAACCTGCATATCAGTTTTTTTTTTTAAGTATTTTGAGTATTGTATACATACCACCACACACCACACTCAATTTTCTTTCTTAGTTTTTCTGCTTGCATTGGGTTGAACCCACGGCCTCATGTTGACTATGTAAGTGCACTATCACTGAGCTCTGCCCTTAGCCTATCAAGACTATTTACATGATGCTGGAACCCTGGAAGGAGTTTTCCAAGCAGGCATTGTATTAGTGGTTCTGCCTTATATGTTTCTCTTTAGGGGTATGATAGTGTCAATGTCTTCCAGCCAGATGTTCCAAATGACACGCACTCCCTCTTGCTTCACTGGTTGCCCGGTTTAAACCACCTTTTGCCACCTTCGTTGGCGAGAAATTGAATTCAACAGTCTGTGACAGGATGCACACAATGCCGCTTAAACAGAGAGGCTCTTTGTTCCATCAGGTAACTAGATACCTCCAAGTACAATGACCCGCACCCTTAAGATTCTTGGTTAACCAGTGTCAGTCACTTTCTGTCAGTGTGGCTATCTCAGAAAATCAGCTTAGAAGAAGGGAAGATGCTTTTTAGCTCAATGATTCAGAGTTTACAATCTGTGGTAGATTGACCCCATTGCTTTGTGGCCTGAGAGTAGGTGTTACACCATGGCTGAAGAATGTGGCATTGGAAACCTGGTAACATCATGGTTAGCTGAGAAGGGGAAGGACATGAGAGTGATGGAGGATGGAGTAGGAGAGAGAGGCTAGTGTTTTTCCAGGGCATAGTCTTGAAGAGCTAAGTTAATTCCACAGTCCCTACTCCTTAGGGCTTCACAACCTGCTGACAGTGCTGAAGGCAGGAACTGAAGCAGAGACCACGGAGTCATGCTGCTTACTTACTTGTCCTCCATGGCTCATTCAGTTGAGTTATTTTTATACAATAACACCCACCCAGGGGTAGAACCACCCAAATTGGACTGAGCCTTCCATCATCAATTATTAATCAGGCAAACACTCGATAGACAGCAATACAGGCAAATCTAATGGAGGTATTTTCTCAATTGACGTTATTTCTTCCTAGAGGACAAAAAGCTCACCAGCATACTGGTTAACTTAGACCTTGATGGAATAGTTTATCTTGTCTTTTTATCCGTGTCTTATCTGAAGTAAGTAACTTTTGTTCATGTCTACTCAGAAAAATCACATAATAGTTTCTGTTGTTCCAAACACTGTGTGTGTTCACATTTTGGACAGTAAGGTCTTTATTTAGCTCATAGGACATGCCTCCTGCTCCATACTGAATGTCTTCCACACGTATTAAATCATCTTCAGGAGCACTGAAGCATATGCACATTGGCTTCCCTCTCCTAACCCATTCCCCATCCTTGTTTTTCCTCATCCTTCAGAGAGGAACCTGAGGCCTAATGTCCTCAACAGCTGCAAATTCCATCTTCATCCATCATTACCTACCTATGTGATCCTTGGTAAATTTCTTAAACATTCTGTGCCTTAGTTTCTTTTTATGTGAGTAGATACTGTGGTGGGGGTCCCAAGAGCTAAGGAGAAGAAAATCAGGGAACAGCTGCACAGGCTACCCAGTTTCATGTGTGTACATGCAGACTCACTACATCTCCCCCTCTCCAGCAGTCCCATTCTTTCCCTCCCTTCCAGTTCCCTTCATTCTTTTCATTGCTTCCTCCTGGTTTAAAAGATCCAATCCAAGTGTATGCCATCATGTGATGAATACAAGAAGCGAAAGAAGTAGAAGAGCCTCAGCTCCACTGTACTCCGATAGGCGTTCTGAGCCTTCATTTTAGCACAATAAACCACTTCCTGGTGAAGAACCTTTGTGTCCCCTTTCACAGACCAGATAGCCTGCTTTAATACTACTGTGTCTACCTCATGGATCTACTGAATAAAGTAGCACTTTGTAAATGAGATGCTCTCAGTAAATAAATGGAAGCCATGATGTTATATACAACTTTCTGCTTAAATGGATTTTTTTGAGACTCTCATTACATCATTTCCTCCTTCCTTTCTTTCCTCCCTCCAAACTCTCCCATATACCTTCTCTCTTACTCGTTTTCAAATTCTTGGCTTTTTCTTATTTAAGTGTGTGTGTGTGTGTGCGCTTGTGTGTAACAACAGATTATATAATGTTATTTGTATGTATATGTTTCAGAGCTGACCATTTGGTATTGGATAATCAATTGATGTTCCCTTCCCTGGGGAAAACTAGTCATTTACTAACCCAGGATAGTTGTCTAGGTTTCCAGCACCAGACATGATTTCTGTCTTGTTGAGAAGATCTTATGTCCAATAAGAAAGATGTTGGTTACTGGTAAGTATGTGGGCCACTATTGTGCCCTTGGGGTTATCATGCCATGTTGGTAATTACAGTGGTTCATTGGCTTCCTAGCTGGGTAGGACTGTTCCTTGCTTCCTTCCTTTGGAAGCTTACATGGCTCCATCTAATACAATAAAAGATAATCCTTAAGGAAAAAACATTCAGGTCATTTCTAGCTCAGGGGCCTCTGAACTCTGTATCTGCAGAGTGTAGTGTCTTCAGCAATCAGACTTGCCTTTCACTTCTAGGAAGGGGCTGGTACACCCAGAGGCAATACCAGTAGGCTATAATGTTTTGGGCGTCTCTTGGACAGCCATGACCAACAACTTGAAAGAGGGTTTCTCATGCAGCATGTTGGGGTTTCTCTAAGATTGTCTTTGGTTCTTGGAACATAATAACTTTTGAGTTGTTGGACAGGGTTGTCCAAAGTGTTTTCTAGGTAGTCTTTGCTCTTTCAGGGAGCACTACCAGTCCTGATGAGAATATTTCATTTAAACTATATATGTATATTTATATACCAATATACATGTAAATTAGGTAAAGTGGGGATTAAAAAAGTATACTTAATATTTTTTGCCACTCTTCCCATTTTTCACATTTTTACCTTCTCTACTTCCTTCTTTTTAGTGTTTCTTCTTTATGGGGACACCTATTTGATGCCAATTTCAGGATTTATTTATTTATTTTTTTTTTTTAGATTAAACCCTTGTTGGTAAATGCAATCTGTCACCTGCTTTGCTTTCTTTCTGTTGTCTGTTTTTGGTTGTTTGTTTGTTTGTTTGTTTGCTTGTTTTTTTAGACAGTGTTTAACTCTGTAGCTCAGGCCATGTTGGATCACTATTTAGCCTATGCTAGCCTCAAACTCATGGCAAACCTGCCCTGTCTCTCATTCCCAAATGCTGGGGTTACAGATGTGAACCATCACATTTGGCTCTAAGGCCCTTTGTTGTGTGCTTTCATTGTGTAGATCATATCTCTTTCAACCTAATGATTCTCTGAAATAAGAATGAGAAAACTCTTCAAGAAAACTCCTCATCCCACTTGCCAGTTTGAAGGCAGGACACTGCTCGGTTCTCATTCTATTTCCCCGCCTTCTAGGGATTTCTTCCAATGTTTCTCTTTGCTACTGAGATCTTTGTTCCATTCATTTCACTAGTAAAATAAACTTGCACAAAATAAGGTATTTGGATAATTATTCTCATATGCTGTTCTTAACCCTCTTCTTGTTGGTATTTCTGACTTAAGCAATTGTTTAAGTAAACATTCCTATAATACACTCTACTACTCTCAGCCCTCCTTTGCTCCTTTTTCTGTCTTTCTAGAGTGTTCAGTTCCTATGTAGACATAGGAAGACCAGAAGAAGGATGGGGTGCTTAGTGTCTAGTCTCCTTACACAATATTTAAGAAGTACAGATGATTGATGTCTTATTTTATCTCAGCTCTGTACTCTATTTCCGAGCAGAGAGACAGAATATTGGAGATTGACATAATACGCCTTTTGTTCATGGTATCTGTTTCATAAATTCTCTCTGATTCTGGGTAGATTCCCTTCAGCAGCAATCTCTGTAATTGAGTCTGCAGTTCAGTCTGTACTCTCCACTATGACCTGGAGTTGTTCACAGCTAGTGTAGGTCTTGGTAGGTTTATTTGGATGATGAATATCTTGACTATAATCTTGCACATGGCACTTTCCAGTTATCCCCAGATACCAATGTCTCAGTTACTTGACTATTACTGTAATCAAACACCATGATCAAAAGCAGCTTGGGGATGGAAGAGTTTATTTCATCTTATGACTTGCAGCCCAACATGGAGGGAACTCAGAGCAGGGACTAAAGATAAGAACCTGAAGGCAGGAATTGATGCAGAGACCATGGAGAGCTGCTCACTGGTTTGCTTCTTATGGTTTGTTCAGCCTGCTTTCTTAATAGTACCCACAATCATCATAACAGAGATGGCACCACTTTCAGTGAATGGGCCCTCCCACATCAACCATCAATCAAGAAAATGCACCACAGGCTTGCCCTCAGGACAATCTCATGGGTGACATTTTCTTCATCGAGGTCTTCCACAAAGACTCTAGCTTGTGTCAAGTTGACATGAAAACTAGCCAGCACAAGGTACAATTGCATTTTAGCTAAACTTCACTGTTAAAACTTTTCATCTAAGCTGGGCTTGGAGCAGAAGCTGGGTTCCCATTTGTCTCAGTCAGAAGGAAGATAAAAATCATAGGACAGGAGCTGTTTCTGTATGCACTGAGTGATTTCACTTAATAATCATTTTTATTTTCCCTGTACAGAGGTTTTTCCCTGAACAGAGGTTAGGCTCACTGGGAGGTAAATCCATTCTCTCAAATCATCAAGGTTCCAGTTAGTGCTTTGTAACCATAATTAATTAAACCATACCCAAGTTTCCCAATAATGAAATTCCCTATATCCCCAGTGAAATTTGAGGTTCACAGTCAATAGATATAGACTTGAATACACCCCACACCTGTCTCATTCTTGAGGTTTACTTATGCTTTTTCTCCTGGTCTGTCTTAAAAGAGTGAGTAGGGGTGTAAAAGGTTGATGCTTCATGTCTGCTTTTGTATTTTATTGATTTTGTGCTAATCAAACAGTCATATATAATAATAATGTGTGGGAAGGGGGTGATAGACAGTAAAAGCAAGGGAGTATTATTTATTTTAATTAAAATGCAAACACAAGGCATGATTATTGACTGATCACATTACAAAATAGCTACTTGCTCCACTATAGTTAAGTGTGATTTGATGCGTCCATTAGAAGCTATTCTCAGGGGCTTGTATCTTGGCCAAAATAGTCCCTTCAGGCTGAAACTTGGCAGATGTCTCAGCCTAATTACAGTCATTTTCCTTTTTGGATTAAGAAAATGGAATTATTACAGTGCTTTGAGCCCACCCACCCCCATATTTTCAAAGGTTTGTGTTTATAGTCACATTACTTTGTGGGCTCCTGTTCCATTTGAATAAAACTGCAACTTAGCAAGAACAAAGGTTTCCTTGGCACTTTAAGGTAGCTTATAGCCTCTGAACATCTAGCCTTGGAATTCCATGCTGAAAAATTTGTTCTTTCTCAAGCAGTTGCACTGAGCAATCAAACATGTGGGAGGTGCCCACTGGCAGTGCTGTGTGGTTTATTTTCTGCCTTTGGTTACTCGGTGTATCTGCTGTTCCCAAATTCCAAACCATACCTTTCACCATACCCCTTTCTAGACTTTCAGCTGTCTCCCTCAGATTGCCTTGCAGTGGGTCTGTCCTCACTTTGGCTCATTCATTTTTACACACCTGTAAGTTGGACAGAATCTAAGTGAGCTAGCGGTGGTTGGAGGAACCTCCTCTGTAGCAGGCAGAGTCCCTGATGACTCTTGCCTGCAGGCATATCCTGTGTCACTCTGAGCAGTTTGGTTAAGTTCAGTGGCCTTGCCAGTTCTCCAAAGAGGCACAGAGTTACCCGCTCCTTTCTACAAAATGCCTAGACACTACCTTTGTGGAAGTTTTTTGTAACAGATGACTATGAATATTATCAAAACAATCACTCCTTAGGAGTGGTAGGTGATATTTGAGTGATTTTTTTTTACGTTATTTGAAGCATGCAACATCTTCTTTCCAATGAGTGACTGATTTATGAGAACGGTTTCACAACTCTTAGATGGCTTCCCTAACTAAATCCACAACCTATGTTGCACAGAATTTTGTGGAAAAGGAATTATTTCTGCAGTTTGTGACCTGGGCTTCCCAGAGCTCCGGCTTAGATGTCTTTCCGGATATGGGTGGTGAATCTGCAGCTGGCACTGACATTCGGAGAAGTGTAGCAGCGTAACCAGGATACATGGAGTTTTAATTTCCTTTTATTTTTTTTCTTTTTTTTTCCAAAAAGCAACAGGAGTTGGTGGTTTTAAAAGATTTGCTTAATTTTCTACTCTGCAGCCCAGCCCATTAAAGAGACCATGAAATCAAAACATTGAAAATGTTTGAAAGAGAATTTTGCTGACTCGAATCTTTCCAAGAGGCTGTTGTGGAGGAGTTATATTGAACAGGAAGTGGCCCAGGTGTGCCCTGAGCTGTCCAGGAGCTCATGATTCTAGAAGGTTTTGTATTTGTGTAAATGTACTATACAAATAAATAAAAGATATAGCAATTAAATTTAAAACAAAAAAAAATTTAACTGAAAAAATGGAATAAATAATTCCTTCACCTTGGAATTAAAGCACCAACAAAATGATAATGGGCTATGGAGCCAAAATTTAGAACAGATAAACCAAATTTTTTTTTTTAGGTATGCCAATGTAGGGAAGATAAAGTGTTGGAGAAATGAAAGTATGCATTATTTATACCCTCTTATTTAAGTATAGAATGTAAATTTGTCTTGAGTTTATTTTTGTGGAAAAATAACTGCAGGAGAAATATAGATGTCTCTTACAATAATATTTTGTTCCTAAATACTATTGCTTTTGTTAAGGTTGCACAGGAGTGAATAAAATAATATTCGAGGTTGAGAACTGCTAAGTTAGAGTTGCATGAGAAACTAACTCTCCTCTTTAGACAGCATGTGATGTAGGTAGGCAATTTAAAGACTCTCCCAAAGGAGAGCTAAACTGAGCATTCTGGTCACCTCACAAGTTCATGCGAGGGAGTCCCAATCCCCAGTATGACATTATTGGAAATTGTGTCTTTGAGAAGTAATTAAGACTTAATGAAGTAATAAGGGTGGGGCTTTCATTTGATAGACTTGACACTGTACGGGGTTGGGGGGAGGAAAGAAATTCAGGGAGAAAAATGCAACAGGAGGACACAGCAAGAAGGTGGCTCTCTGCAAGGCAGTAACACCCAAACTTCCGGTGTCCCGTCCTTCTGCCTCCTCTGACATACCCACCTCAGCATCGTTCATAGTCTATGCTTTCTACAGCTCTACCTCTGCCCAGGAGCAGTTGAAGCTGTTTCTATGGCTTTTCCCCCTTACACAGTACCCAGAACATTGACTTTTAGGTTGTTTGCAAAAGGCAGGTCAAGTAACTCAGAACGCTTGCCAATGTGAGCTCAGTGGAGAAGTGTAAAAAGCACAGTGCTGGGCTCAAAGCAGGCTCTGGAGCCCAGTGGCTTAGCAAAGGATGCCCAACTTTGCAGCTTACTGGCCGTGTGACTTTGAGCGAGACATTCACCTTGGCAGCCTCATCTTCAGGTGTTAGAAATCAGAGCACTGGTCTCATAGAGCTCCTGCAAGTGAACTGGTACCTGTAAAGTGTTTGTGATAAAACCTGGCAGATGGGGAGCACTCTGTGTTTTCTATCTTATTATAAATAGCCTCTGAAACATCAGGCTTCTGCTAATCTCAGTGTCTCTGCCCTGTCCCAAGTTCACCATAACCACACAGTAAAAATATATTGCTAATTATGTCATTGTTTATCCTTTTCTGAATAGATACTAACAGTCACCATTTGTATATTGTGTTTGTTCTAAATGAGCTAGACCATTCTTGTGGCCCATGCAGAACTAAGTCACCAGTGTGGGGTCAAGAAGTCTGAGTCTACATGTCATTTTCCCATTTTGTGGCTGTGATACACTGGCCAGGGCCCTATTGTATAACAGGCATGCTACAAAGACTGAAAGTGATGAAGCATTTAGCACAGTGCCTGTCACATGGGAAGGACTTAAATGCTACCATTATTAGTTCTCTGTTGTGCCTTGGTGGGTCATAAGGGGCACAGATGGGTTACAGCTGAAATTTGGTTGGTAGAATTTCTGGCTTCTCTGCTGAGGCAGAAGGCATAGAGTTCAGCTGTAACACTAAATAGGTCCAGCATTCTGCACCCTCTCCCCATTTGGATTTAGATGTGGAAAGTGATCGCTTTGACCCAGTGACTAGTACAACTAAGAGAGCTAAAGCCCAGTTTTTCTGGCCCATTGTTTTATCTGATCTCTATTATTTATCTGATCTTTATTAAATCATGAATTTGAAATTGATGCTGCTCTAAAGTTTTTTTTTAATTCTTATCAAAGGAACATATGTCTTATTGATAGGAATGGTTAAATAATCTACCGTGCAGGTGGTGGAGTGGGCAGGAGTCTAAGGAAGAGTTCTGAATGCATGACCTTCTTTGATGAACATAAGCATGCAGTAATTCAGCTTAGCTGATGAGGATTTAGTCTCAGTATCTTGCCAGCCATTCTTCTGCTCTTCTGACTAAGCATAGGTGGTTAAGAACAAGGGATGCAAAGTTCCAGAGGTGAGTGGGCCCCTGGCCCTGTGCATGCCACTGCTTCCTCAACACATACATAGAAGGAAAGGGGTGCCTGCTTCATAATGTGGCTGATGCTAGGTAATGAAAGAAGACACTGAAACAGCAGAAGGTGCTACTTACCACACATTTCGTGGCTGTGTACGGGCAAGCTTACCTTGAAACCGGATTTTGAAGATTAGTATACTCATTAATTCTGAGTGTCTTTTAGCAAGAAGTTGCTTCTGTTGGAATCATCTTCTTCCTTTGGAGAGTGGAGGTGGGAGGCATGTCCAACAAGATCTAAGGTCTGGGGGCCCAAAGATGCACTTTTTTCCTCATTATTGCCTGAGGTACAGAGAGATGACTATTGCTTCAATTCTAAGAATAGAGAGTACTGGGCCTACTCAGTACTAACGGCGTTAACAGTCACTCATGCTATCTAGGCCTCCGAGTCTCCTTGCTACTCTCTTTCCATGCACATCACAGTCTTGGCTTTATCCCCCCATCTTCCCTCAACACTGCCCTTCTCGGGTCTGTCCCATCTCATCCACTGCTTATCCACAATGCCCTCACCTTCCTAGCTAGCACTGTGCAAACCCTGCTGCTAGGGTCTACCTAGCTCCTGAGCACTTCTGGGCTCCCACAGCTGGGCGCTTGGAGGTGTGTGCTTACTCACTCTGTGCCTCTCTGCTCTGTTGCCAGTGGGCTCCCATAGATCCAGGCACCATCTTACTCAGGCTAAGAGCTCCACCTCCCAGCATAAATCAGGATACATAAGTCCATGCAGACTTAGTGACTACATCTGGCTACCTTTTTGCCGTGGGAGAAAAAGCACTCCAGAATGCTTTCCTTTCTGCCCTGAAGAGTCTGGAGGTCAACTAGCTGTGTGGTGTGAATTCTGACTTTTAATTAAGAAATGCTGAGAAATATATCTGCAAATCTGAGGACACCTGAAGTACTTTATGTGTGCACTCTTTCCACCTTGGCCTATTTTGGAATCCCTTGTATCCCCTGGGATCACACATCGTTCCCAATAAATGGGCTGGAGAGTGGAAATGTGGATATTCTGATCTGACATTATTTTGGAGCGTGGCTTTCCTGTTTGCTGCTGTTTCCCTTTCATGGACCATTAGCAGCTTCCAAAGGCAATATCCTTTCACTGTCACACTGTGCCATGGGGGCCATTTCAACAACTTTAGACTAGGGCATTAAGTGCAATTCTGGATGAGAGTCAGCACATAACCAAATAAAAATAATAAAGGGGAAGCGTGTAGGAGCCATTTGGAACGCTGTCCCGAGCTGAATTCATTTGCAGCTTTGTGGAAACCCGCTCATCACCAGTGATCAGCCCGGGCCCGGCCGTGCCTTATTTAATTGTAAAGTATTTCATACTCTCAGAAACAGCCCTGCTCATTTGCTTTTCCTTTTTTGGAGAGTGTCTTGGTGGAATGCTGAGATTCTAATGAGTGGAAGAAGGAGAAAACACAGGTTTTCATTTTAGCAAGCCAAAAAAGAAAAATAAATAAATAAAAGGTGTATTCTTATAGTTTTTCTGTTCTCCTTAAAATGGGAATTTAAGACTCCACTTCAGAAATTCTCCTTGGCGCAGAGGAGAAGGCAGAAAGGCAGGTAGTTAAAGTTCAGGTGCTTCCTGGTTCCAACACCCTGTTCCTGTCTCCAGGAGGAGTGAAGGTGCAAGGATGACTTGGAACACTAATTCCAGAAGATCCTTAGGTCTAACCATCAGGGACAGGTACCCCACATCAGCACATCTCTGGCTTATTGTCATCTCTGTCCCCTGTAAAGAGATGGCTGCTAAAGAAACACTGATTCCTAGAGACCCCTGATTTAGAAATTCTGATTTTGTTGCTCTAAGCCTGAAAGAAGAATGAGAATCCATGTCCTAAGACATATTTCTGGATCAGCCTCATAATAAGGCAAGGTCCATAATGCAGTCATTCATTTTCTTAAGAAATGCCTGTGATAATCAGCTTTGTATAGATGGTCTCTTACAGAACGTGGGGCCAGCAGTAAGGTGCATCCTAACTCTGGGGGTCCACAGTATGAAAGTTCAGGTCTCCTCCAGAAACCTGCAATTCATTCTTCCCCCTTCTTTCATGTAACCCAGCAGTGAAAGTGAATAAATACTAGTGAAGTATTCAGCCATTAGCAAGGAAATGGTTTTTCAGTGTTTGGGTGGGATCCCATTACTTAAGGTTTGATCCTGGCTCTATCTTAGATATGGTGGCTCAGCCTAGGTAAGGATGGACTACATCAGAAGGGTCTTGGAAAGCAGCTTTGTGAGCTATACAATGTGATAGCATGATTATGAAGATCATAGTTGACAGTTACAATGCGCTTGTCATGTGCCCAACATTGTGTAGCCTAAATGTCCAATATCATTTAAATTATTGATGGCTTTGTTTGTATTGTTCGTTATTATCATATATACTTCTAGGCTAAGCCACTGCTCAATAAATATTTGTTAAATGAATAGGTGGGTTTTTAACTTACCTCTCCCCCAAGAAAACGTTTTGAGCTAATTAATAAATGGTCTAGATATTCCAAATCTCTAGGAGGAAGCCCAGGGCCTCAGTAGTTACATCAAGCTCTTTGTACGACTCATAAAGTTGATTAGGTGTGCAAAGCAGGGAGTTCAGACCATGTTTCTTAACAAACATTTGAGTCCCCTGGGTAACAGTCTTATGCCATGCTCAGCTCATATTGTATATTCCAAGGACAGAGATTTACCATCTCGGATGGATACCTTATACTGTCCTTCATGCTGAAGCCAGGTTATTTTAACTATTGAAACCTTAACAACAAAGTGAATTCCATTTTTCTCCATTTTTGCCCATTGTTCTTATCTGATACTCAAAGGAAAAAGGTCATGTCTCCCTACATTCAGCTATCCAGAACTGTTACAGTAAAAGCTTAGCATCAGACTATTTTCTACATATTAATGGTTCAAACCAGAGGAAGGAGGAATAAGCAATCATGGCTTTAACTAGTGGCTTGTAGTCCTGCACTAGCTAGAATGAACCCTGTGGCCCGAGGACAGGCAGGACACAGTTGTTTAGCTGGGTGTAGTGTGACACCTGCAGTCTCAGCACCTGGGAGGCAGGGGCAGAAAGAGCGCGAGTGGGAGGACAGCCGAGGTGACAAACCAGAGTCAGAGCCAGCAAGAGAACGGGTCTCAAATAAACAAACAAATAACACAGAAAAAAGAAAACAAGACTCTTTAACATACCAACCAATGGCCTGTTACGGGAGGTCTCCTAACTTCCCTTTTCCCATATGTGAAGTAGGAATAACAAAACATCATAGTATTGGGCGTATAAAATGAAATAGCTAACAGCAATGAAACCCCAAACACATGGAACAACAGAATCATTCATTAAAATTGTAGCTCACCTGTATTCTGTGCTTACTAAACACAGCACTGCACTAGTCAATTTCCTTCGAAGCTTCTAAGTTACGGGATAATGTTGTTTTGTTCAATATAGCATCCCCAGTCCTTGTGTATAACACAAAACTGCTCGATAAATGTTTGTTCGGTAGGAAAGGAAAACCATTATTAGTTTATTTAACCTGCAGAAGAAGTCTTTAAGGCAAATGCTTCGGATAATTCCGTTATATACCTAAGAAAATCATGACTTAAGTGAATCACTCCCTTAACCAGTAGATAATGGAGCAGACATGCTACTGCAGGCAGATTGCCAGGTACTGACAAAATGACTAACTCAAACTTTTGATTTGCGTCCTTCCACCATGACATCTGTTGCCATGGAGTGTGCTTGAGTGCAGTTGAAACATGAGGTCCCAACCCTGTCATTCTTTTATCCTGGGGACAAATGTGCACAGCCAGGTCAAAAGCTGGGGCTATCAGCGCAGAGCACCATTCTTTTATCCAGCTGCTGGTGGCTTTGCTGTCTGCTTTGTGAGAGCTGCACTTTACCCAGAGCCTTTGGTTGCCTCTTTCTCCCACTGAACAGTCACCAGGAAAAGCAAGAACTCTAAAACTGCTCAACTGAAAATGAAATATGCAGTGGCTTCAGGCTATGCTTTCCCTTTGCTGGGAA
Organism: Psammomys obesus; assembly: GCF_907164565.1. Taxonomy (NCBI): domain Eukaryota; kingdom Metazoa; phylum Chordata; class Mammalia; order Rodentia; family Muridae; genus Psammomys; species Psammomys obesus. Next base: position 6,728,924 of record NW_026591711.1, read on the forward strand.
GCACTGCCATGATAATTGTTTCTACAAAAAGAAACTACAGCTCTGGCAGAAAAAAAAATCAAACCCTCTGTTTTCTCGAACCCATCATAAACCATTGCTGGTAATTATAGGAGCTCATTGTGCGATAGTTTAGTTTAACTTAATTGGCAATTTTTTTTAAAGCTGCACCACAATAAAAATAGTAAAGAAAAAGCTGGGTTCTAGAGATGGAACATTTCAGCTTTGGTAAAGTGTCAAAGAATGCGTGCCCCGCTAAAGGTGTGTGGCTGTAGCCCTCTGCTCTCAGCTCTGTCACTTAAACCTTTTCCTTTGCGTCTTATTCTATGACCCAAGTGCTTGGTCTGACTGTGATCTTTCCTCCTACTGCAGTAAGGCAGGATTTTAAACAGTTGTGGAAATAAATGGGCCTCTTTTAACTAATTTAGAGTTAGAGGATTTGTGTGCCTGGGAGAGGCCTATGCAAAATGAACTAGCTGTGTCCCATTTCAAGGTAAGTAGACTCCTCCCTTTTGGGGATTCATTTGACTTGATTAAAAAAAAATCTATTAAACCTTTACCTCTAAAACTAGGGATGCTGTTATCCTCTTTCCCTATCCCTGGCTCTATCACCATCTCATCCAACCTCATTGCCACCAGCATCTTCATCAGCAGCTACAGCAGCCGCCACCACAGCAGGCCACCTTAATAATAATAGCGATAATGGCAAGCATTTATGATCATTCCCATATGTTGAATACTAAGCCAGCAATTGCAAATAATTCTCACAACTTAAAAAGTCATTCATTAGGAAGTGGTGAGCATTAGAGTCTCCTCTTCTCCATCTGTCTAATGCCAGGACATGTGCTTTTATCCTTTGTATTTTTCAGTGAACTTAAAGTTTAGTCTACAACTGAGCCTTCAACTCTGGGACAAAGCGTATCTCATTTCATGTAGAACCAGAAAATAGAGAAAAACCAGTGAGCTCCTCATCTACCGAAGCTTGTAACTGGTCTTGTAACCTGTACAACTGATATGTAGCATGGAAAGGTGACTCCTGGGTGCCCGTGCCCATTCCAGGTGGCAGTCTTCCACACGCAGTAACCTTTCCCCATGCCTCTGGAGGGGAGTTCTGGCATTCTTTTGTGCTCAATTTGCCAGGTTCCCACTAGGCTTGGAGCTTTTCCCTGGACTGCTGCCCAGTGTCCAGGGTCAGGGAGTCTCCTTTCTGCTACTACTCATCCTCTTCCCCAGGGCATAAATTCCCACTCCTGGTACCCAGGAGTGCAGAGCAAAGCAAAGATGAGGCATATTGGTGGCTTCATCTGCAGTGAAAGTCTTCGTGGCTGTAGTGCCCATGGTGACTGAGTGGCAGTGCTTTTAGCATTGTTCTAAATACTTTTATGGATACTAACTGTCCTCACAACAGCCCCAGGAGGCAGATCCATTGCTTTTTCTATTTCCTAGGGAAGGAAATGAGGTAGACAAATGTCAAACACACTACCCAAGGCAGTGTGTTTAGAAAATGGCATAATCTTAATGCTACGATGGGATGTGTGATATTGCAAAGTGAATAGTTCAGTCTTCCTCCCGTTTCCTGGCAGACAATACATAACGTCCTTGAACTCTTTAACATGGCAAGTAGCTTCATATGGACTGATAAGAAACTGGTGGCTAGTGACCTTTAGGTAGCTCGAGGAGGATAAGGGATGGCTACTAGAAAACTAACAGATTTAGAGGATATGGACTTTCAGGCTCTGGGGCGGGGGTCAGCTTCCTCTTCCCAGGCTGACTTCTCATCATCAATGGCTAAGGATAGAATGATAATGTCATCTCCAAGTACAAGATCTGGAGCTCTTCCAGATAGATGAATTCATTGTGGCCCCTGGAAGTAACACTTCAACCTCGTTTAGAAGCTCTTCAGTCCTTCACCTACGGATTCATATGCCTCGCATCATCTGTTTCCCTTGTATCATTATTTATGAGTGATTTGGAAATGTAAATCTTGGCCTGAGTTCTGGGAACTGCTCTGCAAAGTGCATACTGCCATGGTCTCTGTGAGTATATGTATTTGTCAGTCCTGTTGTGTCTGGAAGATACTGTTTCCTTGGTGTCATTCACAATATCTAGCTTTTACAATATTTCTGCCTCCTCTTCTGCATAGAATTGTGAACCCTGAAAGGTAGGGTTAATGGAAACGTCCTATTTAAGACCGGGTGTCCTACAGCCTCTCACTGTTCACATTTTCCTGTTGTGACTTTCTATATTATCTCCCATCTACTTCAAGAAGCAGCTTCTCTGAGGCTTGCTGAGTGAGGCACTGGTTAATGGGTACAGCAGAATGTCTGATGATGATTGAGGGAGGTGCTGAACTATGGATATAGGAGTATATCATTAAGAGTCTTTTTATGACACTGCTTGGGTGGCCAAGAACCTGAGACTAGATAAAACATGTGCTCAGGGGAAAACCTAATACTATTATTCAAATGCTTTCCAATGTTTGAAATACAATGACTATCTACTCTCTTATTTCCCATGCTGTTATTTTCCTGCCTTGCAACTCATTAAGGTGTAATCATATCATCAGCCTTTATATATGTTACTATTACCAAAGGCTCCAACAGTCTACTAGTTTACATTGGAAGGGGCTTAGATCCTGCTTTTTCTGTAAGTGCCCACTCTTTGCTGGTACTTGCATACACCCAGTGGTTAACTAAAAGGAAATCAGAATCCAAGCCTCTCTGCTTTCATTTTGCATATGGCTCTTACTTCCTTAAACCGTGGGTCAGATTCCTGTTCAACCATACATGATCATCATTTAAAGAATAATTCTCTAATACTGGCAGTCCCTTCACCTCAAGGCTATAGACACCAACATACAACTTTTCTGAAGATTTACAGGATATTATCATCAACAGATTGTCAACTGACAGATTTCACAGCATCCTGTTCCAAACCAATGGACTGGCACTGAGCCGTCTCCAGCCATTGCCCTAAGCCACAGGAAACTAACTCCATCTTTCCTCTCTGACTTGTCTTTTCCTTTGAGTTCTTCATTCCCACAGCCAGTCAGTCACCTTGGACACTGGGAATGACAGTCTGTTACATAAACATCTTGTCATAAGAGTTGTCTGTCCCCAAGGCAGTAGCTAATCGTTTGTTTTCAATCTGGGTTAAAGTCCTCCTGACCACACACGTCCAGCCATTCACAGTCATCCTGACCACACCTGACCAAGACTGCCTTCTTCCACCTGTGCAGACCTCACTTTCACCTGCATTTCCTTCTCTGTATGTACCACCACAAAAGACCTCCTAAGCTTCTCAAAGATCGCTTACTCTTCCAGGTGTGGCTACACAGCCTTCCCTGCCTTCACCACAGCACCACTCACCTGGATTTCAGAGGAAAGTATTCAAGCCTGGAATGTCATTATTATTATTATTATTATTATTATTATTATTATTATTATTATTATTATTTTACGTACATTACACTTGATACATAATCCAACAACAAGTAGCCAAGAGAGGTTCTTTGCTGAGGAGGTGAGCCATTATAATTTGTGTGAAGTCCTCAGTCTTTTTCCCTGATGGTAAGAGAAGCTGTAACAATTATGCCGTGGGCTTCAGCTGTGGCTGGTCATCTGCGGAAGCCTGAGGTTGGGGAGGAAACCAAAGTGTGAACATGTGCTGGCATTTTGTGCACCTGAACTGCAAAGAAGAGGTTGTTATAAAATAAGAAAAGGGAGCTAGGAGGTGACTGAGGTGAGGAGATAAAAGCTACAGTCACGCGCACAACTCTAGGTCACCCAGCAGCTAGCTGAATCATTATCTAGCTCATGGCAGATGAACCTTAGGAAAGACAAATAAGAACGAAAGCAACAAGTTGGGAAGAAGATGCTAAATACTCTGTTGGGAAGAAACCAGAAACTTTCAGTTCCTTGGAGAACAGAGTCAATCCCAGACCACCATCAGAGGTATTCTCTAATCAGGAACTGAGAGAGAAGGAAGAAGTGAGCAATGGAGGCTCTGTTAGGAAAGCCAAGAGCTTTCTCCACCATGCCACCACATGAGGGACAGTGAGCATTTCAGCAAATTGATTTGTGGGCCAGACCTTCTCTCAATTAGAATTGCAAAGTTTCTTTAGGTTCCGAAGGAACAAAAGTCAGGATGACAAGTGTGGACACAGAAGCCCTATAGTGGCTGTGGGGCAGTGCCGTGGCTGGCTCTGTGCTTCTCTGCATTCTGAAGAAGTTTTTATCATACGTAATGGAAATTGTCATTATTATTAATCTCCTTTGATCAAATAGTCAGAGTTTTCATTTAGCACACTGTAACCAATACAAGGCCCCTACTGCTAAATCACTGGGAAGGAAGCCCAAGCTGTGAGCTTCTGCAATAAAAGAACAAGCATGAATGTGAAATCCGCTGAAAAGGACTCTGGCTGCTTTACTAGCTCAACTCTCCAAAAAGTTGGTAGCGAGGGAGATTATAGGAAAGGAGAGGTCAGTGGCTGCTCACTGACTACATGACTGACATAAAGGGATATTTAGGTTTTGTCTGCGTAGGTGTACATACTTATCACACTCATGCATGGGCCACAGGTTTCGCTTCTGGGTGAGTTTTGTCCGAGAGACCTTGGATGCATGACATCAGTAGGCTGTCAACTGTAGGAGTTGACTTATGTACACATCAGCTCATGAAGAGTCAGCTTACACAGTCCTTTTTGTATTTGAGTTGATTCTGGAGGCCTTTCCCTGAATATTTTATAATTTAAGGGATTTCTTTCCAGGTGTGCCCAGGCCTTGATCCATTTGGTAATGAGCTGGCATTTTCCCTGGACACAATGCATGGGAAGCAGCTCATGAGGTGGGGCCTCCATCAGGCAGAGGGAATTCCACTTGCTTTGGAATCTGCTTCAGCTGGGTATGGCAGGCAGATACACGGACCTATTTTAGGATAATGGGTACACACACAAACTAGGATCCCTGTTCTCTGCCTATCTTGGGGACATTTTGGTCTTGGTGACATATGACAGGAAGAAGAGCTGTGGACTGCTGACTAGCTACAGGTACTCTGAACTGAGCCATGGCACCTGCCCTTCCTCTGCAATATGGTTGCATCACTCTCCGTGTTCATAGAGTAAGTGAGCTATGTTCCTTGTCCTTGGGGATGGTTTTTGATAGACTGCATGGAGCTGTTTGAGATCAGGAGAATATGGGCCTCAAGCCTGGTGTGGCAACCCGTACTCTCACTGGGGCAGGAAGATTACGGATTTGAAGCCAGTCTTTATCAAAGATAAACGGAAAGAAGAATGTGAAGTCTAAGGAAAAATTCTTTTTTCAGTTATTTAGAAAGATTTCAAATATTGAAAAGTCTAGATGAAAAAAAGTAGTTACATATACAACATACAGATTTAACAGATATTGAAGTTTCATGATCTTCAGATTACAGACAAAAAAGTATTCCTCCAGTCAAAGCCACTTTAGCCTGCTTTTCTCTCCTTTCTCCCCCCTCTTCCTGTAAGGGCTGAGAACCCATATGCTTTCTTTTTTAATTTAAATTTATTTTTTTAATTTATTTACTTTATATCCTGATTGTTGTTCCCTCCTTTGTCTTCTCTCAATCCCCCCACTTCTCTTTTCTCCCCCTTCCTCTCATAGTCCTCAGAAAAAGGGAGCCCTCCTCCCCTACCAACTGACATCAGCCTACCGACTCTTATCAGGGCTGTCTCTATCCTTTTCTCTGTGGCCTGGCAAGATCCCCCAAGCAAGGGGAAGCAATCAAAGAGCTGGCATCAGAGTCCATGTCAGAGACAGCCCCCACTTCCCTTACTAGGGAACCAAGAGGTGTCGGGAGCCACTCCCGCCATTACAAGATGGCGCCGGTTTCCTGCTTCCTGGTTCTTCTTGCCAGCATTGTTTTGCGATCTGCGCATGCGCCGCCTTATGCTAATGTAGGCTTGTGTGGTCCTCCATTTGGAGACCACATGCTAATTGGGTTTTGTGTGGAGCACCAATTACAGACGAACAAGTCACCCTGCTGGCTACTTAAGCAGAACGCACACAGGGTTCGGGGTCCTTCTCCATCTGCTGTTAAGAGCCTCACAATAAAGTTGCTGCTGGACAAATCCGTTGTTGCTGCGTCGTCCTTATCGGCGAGGGCTGCGCGCGACAAAGAGGAAACTTAGCTGCCTGTAGGCTACAACTGAGCAGGGCCCAAGGTCCTCTCCATGCATGGTCCTTAGTTGGTGCTTCAGTCTCCAAAGGCATCCCTGGGCCCAGATTTGTTGGCTCTGTTGGGCTTCTTGTGGAACTGCTATCCCCTCCAGATCCCTATAACCTCCCCAACCCCCATTCTTCCATATGACTCCCTGTGCTCTGCCCAAAGTTTGGCTGTGAGTCTCATCATCTGCCTCTATCTCCTGCTGGGTGGAGTCTTTCACAGGATATCCATGGTAGGCTCCCTCTCTGCAACTGATTCCACTGCTATTCTGTTTGCCCTTCTGAATGAGAATTAAGCATCCTCCCTAGAGTCCTCCTTGTTACTTAGCTTCTTTAGGTCTGTGGATTGTAGTATGGTTATACTGTATTATATGGCTAATATCCACTTATAAGTGAGTATATCCTATATGTGTCTTTCCCTCAACTGAAGAATGGATAAAGTAACTGTGGTACATCTACATAATAGAATACTATTCAGCTATTAAAAACAAGAACTTCATGAAATTTTCAGGCATAAGAATGGGTCTGGAAGAATCATCCTGAGAGAGGCAGCCTGCCTGCTTTCTTACCCAAGTTCCTATATTAGACACCTCCATATCTGCCTGTGAGATAAAAGATTGCTGTCTAAAATGAATATAAATGCTATCATATTGTATCCTTCCAATTTCATCCAACATTAACTTCGAATGTTCTGTCATTGATACAGTAGGATGTGATCTAGTCCATTTTCTCTATTTCCTCTTTCACATAGGGAGTATGCACACACACATATAGTATCTTTTTAACTTTAGTATGATATTTGTATGATTTAGAATATGAATTTATCTATTAAATGGAGTTTGACTTATCTCTATTGTGATATTAAATTATAAAATTAAGTCATAATTGATTTGGTTTAATGTGTGAGGTGTATTTTTGCTTGTCAGGGTATCATTATGGAAACTAACATTTGAGCTGTTAGTGCTCTAGTAATTCCCAACATTCAAGTCCTCATACTTATATTTGACCACTCTGTCTTTTCATTTTTAAAAGACTTAATTTTATTTTTGTTTTCTGTATTTGATTGTTTTGTTTGCATGTATGTATATGTAAAAACATTGGTGTGTTGCCCACAGAGTCCAAAAGAAGACTTTGGATCCCCTAGAATTGCAATTACAAATGAGTCCAAGCCACTCTGTGCGTGTGGGGAATTGAAACCAGATCCTTAAGAGCAAGTGCTCTTAAGCACCAAACCATCTCTCCATTGTTCCTATGTATCTATCTCTTAACCAATACAGGCTTTGCCTGACTGTGAGTCAAAATTTGCAGTGTGAATTTTCTCTTTTCCCAACCTAAGAACTGTCTGTAGGTAGCCCTTGAAACAGTCATTTAGTGTGAGAGTCTTATACTCCTTGTATGCATATCAAGCCTGGGGTCAGTGACTGTAGTTGGCCTGTTCATGTGGCTCCTCCAGACTCCTTTTGACTTCGGGCTTGGTACTCACTGAAGATACTTTTGTTCTGGTTTCTTTGTGAAATTCGTGAATCCTATGAGAAACAGATTCTTCCTGCAGGCAATATGAATTGTTGATATTTCCTTCCTTACAGTGTAGGAACTTTTGATGTAAATCAGGGCCTGGTGGTTTGCCTGAGAGGTTCTGTGTGAATCGGTAATGGCTCTGTGTGCTGTCTCCGCCCTTTTGCTCAATACCTGATGTTAATATGCCTCACTTCCAGTCTTGATGTTTGAATATAAGTGCTGATGTTAAAGCAAGTAGCTTTTATTGCCAACTTTGTCAATTATTAATGAAAATACAGGATTCCTATTATTTATTTTTTTAACCCCAGCTGTCATTTATTTTGCCTCTGGAGGTTTAGACAGTTAAATATCAAAAAGGTCAGCTTAGCCCAAACAGCAGAGGATACATTAACAAAAGAAGACTCAATTCTATAGTCCAAATTCTTATCATTATAGAACTTTAAAAATGAATTCATAATATTTAAAATCAAATTGCTCAAATGTAGCCCAAAATGTTATACTTTTATGGGCATAATTATATAATATTCATAAAATTTTAATATTTAATATACAGTGTAAGTGAAAACGCACCAAAGTAACTATTTTTTCAATCTGCAGTATAGTTTATTATTCTTTTAGATTAATATATATTTCTTTCCAATATGATGCTACTAGTAGAAAAATATTACATTAAATCTCAAGTGCTGAAGTATTTCTAGCTAACGATTCTTTCCACATGTCAGTATGTGCTAACATGCATCAGAACATGTGGGAGCTCCTTGAAGCACAGCTTCTCCATCAGCCTGTCGTGGCTGACAGAGACAGAGCCTCTAGCTAGCTCTCAGGTAAAGAAGGCCTGCTCTGCTAACGTGGGGCGACACTTCAAGACCCGTGGCTCTGTACCCCAGATGGGAAGTGTTTGCACTCCAATCTCCAGAAGTCTGATATTAGCATAGTAAGAATCAGATAATGCACAATTTTCTGCATATTTTGATATACCAGAAACAAAGATATTATTCAGTGTGGTTCACTCTTAGCCCTTGCCTATTCAGAACTAGCTCTTCTAGGTAAGGGGGACCATCTAGAAAATGGGGATATTACTTTCTTTTAAATTTTGACTGAAAGTCTCAACCTTGGCTATACCTTGAAATGACATGGGCAGCTTTTAAAATGCAGTATTCCAAAGTTATTCCACAATTCAATTGCAATTTCATGACCAGAGACGTAAAGGTTTCTAAGGTTTCCCAGGTGATACCACACTTCAGGCAAGACTAGGAAATGCTGCTTTGGGGTGGAGAGAGACATGGCCCCTATTACCCATTTTAAGGAGAATCCCACCCCATGGTCCTGGTGGTACCTTAGCCCCTTCTTCCAGGGTGCCTGCAGGATCTGGCAGAGCTCTCAAAGTCATTGTTTTTAAAGGGAGTTCTACTCCAGGCCTTTGAAAACCGGGCTCTATTTTTTAGATGCAAATACAAATGAGAAAGCTAATATTTTAAATAAAATAGGTGTGTGTTGGAGAAAAAATGTTAGTTATGAATTATATCTGTTACTGCCCCAATCAGCACCTCCATTTCTTTTCATTTTTCATGCCCAAATACACTGCACTGGAAAGCAATTTTCAATTTTTCTCTTTTTATATTTCATTTTTATAAAGTGGAAGGTTGAGAGCTTGCAATCCATATGACCCAGGAATTGAATCTCAGATCTTCATATATGAACTGTGTTAAAGGGCAAAGCTTTTCTTCATATAAAATAACAGCTAAGGCAATATTTATTTCACATAGTAGTTAAATGAGTTAAGAATTAAGTTAGTCACATGACCACATGTAACAGAATTCTTCCACTTCAGAGAAACTCAAATTTTTGTTTCCTTTTCTTGTTCCTTTCTTCTCTCCCATTCTTCCTTCTCTGCTTACAAAGAAGTTGCAATGTGTACTTTTATATAATAGATCCCCCTCCTTCCACTAAAAGAGATTTGAGAGATGGAAGAAAACAATATAAAGCCGACATACAAACATATACGTAATGGGAAGTGTGTGTCTGAGTGAGATCATTCTTTTAGAGAGATAACTGCACATCCCACCATTAAGACATGGCGTGCTTGCCATAATCTTAATTCAAATGAATAAGTCTGAAGAGAGGAATTGCTACTAAAATTCCTAATGAAACATCACAATTACTTTCATACTCTCCCTATAAACAGAAGTAAGTAGATGACAAAGAAATTAAAGACAAATATGTTTACAATCTTTTATTTTTCAATTTCACAACTTTTTTTCCAAATTTGGAAAATATCACTTTAAATTACAAGCTAAGGTTTAGATCTGTTGTATTTAAAAATAAATGCATTGTTATCCCACAACAATATAAATTCACATTTCTAGGCCATCAGAATTCAAAATACAAGTCAATTTGGAGGGCAATTTTGTGTTGGAGAACATTTTCTACTTTCAGAAAGCTATGGTTCTAAGGCAGAGAATGGGTCATCACAAATAGTATTTTTTTTTTTGTTGATGAGATCTACTCACTATTTGCAAATGGGTTGACCATCTGGTATTTGAGCCAACAGCACCTGCGTTGGCCATTTGATAGTTGAGTCAACAGTACCTTAGCTGTCGGGCTTCCTTTGGAATAGTGAACAACACAGGCCTGAAAGTCAATGTCTCGTGTACTGCGATGCGAACTCCAGTGGGCATCTCGTTTGTTACAACACATATAGGAAAGATGAAGAGTCTTTACTTTCACAAAGAGATCCAGCTGTGGTGGTTTTTCTTCAGACTGTCATCTGCGGTTTACCATTCTTTCCTATGGGTACAGAAAAACAAAAAGCAAAAACAAAACAACAACAACAGAACAGTAATCCACCAAAGCAGTGCGGCATAGCAATGACTAGCTAAGTCATGTGTATGGTGGGAACATGTCTTGTGAGCCGGCGACAGGAGGGAGTGAGGAGGTTGGCTGAACAAAGAGTGTCTTCCATTGTGGGCAAGCGACAGGGCTTCTGAGTTTTCAGCAGAAATGAGGAACCAAGTCATACTGAGATACTCTGTTTTTCAAAATTATGTTAATTAAAACAATAACAAATGGGACATATTAAACATGACTTCTGACCAGCCTCACATGGAGCCCACAGCTCTGCAAGAGGCACCCACAGCAAGACCGCAAGACCAGAGGATCCACATGGGGTCCACATCTGCAACATCTTTGTAGGGGGCCTAGGTCCAGTTCATGCATGGTCCTTGGTTGATGCTTCAGTCTCAGAGGAGCCCTGGTTAGTCGGCTCTGTTGTTCTTCTTGTGGAGCTCCTGTCACCTTCAGGTCCTTATCTCTTTCCTCCCACTTATCCACAAGACTCTCTAAACATTGTTCAATGTTCGGCTGTGAGTCTCGGCATCTTTTTGAGGCGCTGCTGAGTATCACCTCTTAGAGGACAACTCTATCAGGTTCCTGTCTGCAAGTTTAGCAGAGTACTTTTCAAAGTGTTTGAGGTTGGCACTCTCCGATAGGGTGTGTTTTTGGTTGTACCAGGTGTTGGTTGGGCATTCCCTCAATCTCTGCTCTATCTGCTGTGTCTTTATGCCTTTACATATTTTGTAGTCAGGGTCAATTTTGGGTGGAAGTTTTTGTAGGTTGGTTGGTGCTCCCTCCCTTTCCTAGGGGACTAGTTAATGGGTGTTCTCTTCAGTCTCTATGGCCTCTGCTACTAGGAGTCTCTGCTTGAGTCACCCTCATATTCTCCCAGGAGCCTACCCTCACTTAGATCTCCAATTTGTCACAGAGATACCCTCACCCTCAGTTTTTTCTTTTCTGTACAGGCCTTCTGTCTTCTTGCCCTCACTCTCCCCAGGTCTGATCTCCACCCTCTTAGACCTCATGTGGGTCCTTTAGTAAAGGAAGTGGGGACTGCATTGGACACAGACTCACTTGCCAGCTTTTTAATCACTTTCCCCTGGCGGGACTGCCTTGCCAAGCCACAGGGGAAGAGGACATGCTCAGTCCTGATGCAACTTGATGAGCTGAAGGAGCAAGGAAGGAAGGGTGAGACTGGGATGGGAGGAGGGATGGGACTACAAGGATGTAAATAGAATAAAAACTAGTTTAAAAAGAAAAAGAATAGAAGGCCAACAATCGAGGTGAAGCAGGTGTGGTGTGGTGATTTGCAGAGTGGACTGCTGAGTAGACATCATGGTGCTTATATGTGTGCACACATTTGAACACAAGGCCTGTAGAAAACTCTATTTGTTATGCTGGGACACTGTACCAAATAGGTAACACTTTTACTGGTGGAGCAGAGAAAGTTAATGCCATGCATTTTGAGTAGGGGGAAAAAGTAGAGACATCACCACACTTCAATCCACAGTGACTATAATGTTCCCAGGGACAATGTGAGAAGAGTAAAGCAGAGATGATCCAGATAAAAGGTAAGAAGTCTGACTGAGAGAGTGACACCATTTAACCTGTGACGTTATACCTGAACTTACTAACTTAGAAGAGTTTTGGGCATTATAGTCAGAGGTCAGTTGGCACCATTGTTTTTGGGCCTGTAGCAGGGCATACATTAGGGTAGATGTGTAGTAGATGAAGCTGCTTGCCTCATGGCCACCAGAAGCAAAAGGAAGGAAGAGGAAACGGAAGGGTTTGAACATCCCTTCAAAGGAATTAACCCATTGACATTGAATATTTCCCAATAGCCCCTATTCCTTAAATCTTACTACCTCTCAATGGGACCACAGGCTGGGAGCCAATCTTTTAATGCATAGGTCTTTTGAGAACACCTATTCAAACCAGAGCGCATGTCAACAATATTTTGTGAGAGTGTCATTTGTTTGTTTTAATTTCAATGACTGCTAGGTCATTTTTGTTCAGAATAAGACAGATCAATGTATTCCAAAGCCTTTGCCTTGGGCACTCTTTCTAGACACTAGATTGCTGCTCCGTCTATCTATCCATCTTCTTTCCACACTGCAGCTTTAAGAGAGGTATACCAAAAAATCCCTTCCAGGCACATGCTGCCAAAACCCTTTCCGAGTCCTGGTTTATGAGCTCACTGTAGCCTGTCACTCTTTTTATGCTTGTAACCTGAAAAGAAAAAAAAAAATTCTACCCACATATTTAGTGAAATCTGAGTGTGTCCTTGCATGTTTTTCTTTTCCTTTTCTTTTATCTGTTTTTCTTTCTTTCTTGTCTTTTTTTTTTTTTGAAGGGAATTTCCCCACTTGAGAGAAAGAAGAATTTGGAATTTGTATTCATACTGCTTTGTGAATTCTAAAATGTGTTTTAGGGGGATACAATTGAAACAATAAATCCATTTCATGCATATTAATTGATTTTTGCATGAAAACAATCCCTGTACTTGAGAGCTTTGGCAAGTTTGGAGTCTCGGGAAGCATTCTAAACAGTAGTGAGGAAGAAAGGGAAGAAAATGCTGCAGCATGTTGGCAAGAGTAAGGGCAAGAGCACGGGCTCCTACCGGTCTTCTTTGTCATCAGCTGCAAAAATCTTTGTCTCCTTCTTGCTGCTGAGCATTCCTTCCTATCATAAGCAGCCTCAAGCGTGTGTTTCTTCAGGTTTGACTTTGAGCTGCCTCCTTTCTCTCATGGCCCTCTCTCCCAGTCCACCTACTGTAATAAGCTACCTCCAGGCTCTTATCTCTCAAGTTCATTTCATCTAAGGAACAGTCATGTCCTCTCTGTCTCTTTCTCTCTCTCTTTCACACATACACACACCATTCTCTTCAAACAGTTTAAACAAAAAGACATTTTGCTGGCTAGTTTATGTCACTGTGATACAAGTTAGAGTCATTTTGGAAAAAGAAACATCAGTTGATAAAATGCCCCCACTTTGTTTTGGCCTATGGGTAAACCTGTGCTGCTTTTTCTTGATGAATAATTGATGTAGAAGGGTCTAACTTACTGTGAGTAATGTTGTAGATGTAAACGTGTTTTTGTTTTGCTCCTGGGTGTAGGATATGGGACTGATTCAGATTGCCCATAGCATCAGACTATTTGCCTCACTCAGGTTCTGAGAGGGCCCTTTGCCAGGTACAGATAGTTTAAATCTGAGGACACTGGGGAAGGAATAAATGCCAGAGCCCAGACAGTTTGTGGGAGCTCAGAGAAAGAAGGCTGCTGGTGTGTCCCCCATGCTGTTCCTGGTTGCTGATGGTAGAATTGGAAGAAAAGAAGTTGGAGATATCCTGAAAGGATTGGACTTGCCTAAGCAACTTGACAACCCTAACCAGCAGGAAGTAGCCTAAAAGAACTATGCCCTCTCTTCCCACTAACCTCCTTTCTCTCCTACCCAGTATTGGGGTACTGGAAGGAATTGGGGTGGAGAAGGGAGGAAGAGGCATCAAGAAATGAAAATAAAGTAGTTTTTGAAAGTGCACTTACAGGGGAGTGCCATCCCTGGGATGGTGGTCCTGGGTGCTATAAAAAGGAAGCTGAGGAAGCAAGTAAGCATCACTCCTCCAAGACTTCAGTTCTTGCCTCTATGTTCCTGCCTTGCGATTCTGCCCTGACTTCCTTTGATGATGGACTGGAAGCCTCATCGTACAATGTTGCTTTTGATCATGGTGTCTTATCATAGCAATAGAAACCTAACTAAGACAGATATCTCTTAACACACATATCACACACAATATTATGTAAATTAAGGGCGGCACTCCCAGAGGCCAGGACTTCATTTATTTGCTCTCTCTACTCTCTCTCTCTCTGCCTAGAACTTGACAGCTTCCTTTTTCATCAGGTAGTAAGACAACTCCCCAACTTCAATTTTTAGATCTTCACTCCTTGGTGTCCTGAGGGAGGTGGGAGGATGAATCCCACCACTCGTTCTTTAGAAACATTAGTTTTACTTATTTGTGTGTGTGTGTGTGTGTGTGTGTGTGTGTGTGTGTGTGTATAACATGTATGTGGGATCTTGTGGAAGCTACAAGAGGTGTTAGATCTCTTGGAGAGGAGTTATAGGTAGATTGTAAGCTTCCTAATGTGGGTAGTGGAGGCTGAATGAGTGATGACTAGCTCTTAAAATCTGAACAACAAAAAAAAAACACAAAGTCCTCTTAATTTGCTTTCTAGGAAAGAAAAACAAGTAAAATGAAGTTTAAAACATAACCTTATTATCTACACTAACATATTTATAGTATGTGTTATATTTTATGTTTAACACTAGCCTTAATTTGGGGTAGTAAATACATTGGCAAACATAGCAAAGCCCAGTTGATGATCAGAATTGGTTTGGAAAGGGCTACTGGACATTTCTAGGGATGTTCTACAGTCCCCAGGGATTAGGGAGTGCACCCAGATGTTATCTGTTGTAGTAGTTATATCACTTGGTGAGACAAATGTGTGAAGCCAGTTGCAGTGATGATTTCCACTAGTTTGAGGACCAAGTTATTTTTTTACACTGCTCAATTCCCATCCCCTTGCTTAACCATTCTCAAAATAAGAAGCTATGGGAATCACCCAGGATGTTTAGGAAGCCACAGACAGCTGCTCCCCTCCAGGGTCTCTAATTCCATCCATTCTTTGTGAGCCCTAATAACTTGTTTTAATAACAAATACCCATCAATAGTGCTTAAATTATCTATAGTTCAATGGTCATATATGAAAAATCATGGGCTCAACGAGCAGGTAGAACAGCACATGCAGTAGAGAAGGCTGACACTCTCCCTGCCCTCCCAGGTAAGCCAAGGAGAAGAAACAACTAACAGTGTGTTAAAGTGTCCTAATTGCTATTCAAAGTGAGTGAAGTCATATGTCTGTTAATAGTGGAATACACTCTAAGAAGTGCACTGCCAGTTGACATAGTCACTGCATCATGGTGACCCTAGACAGGCCAAGGTGGACGTGACATCATTAAGTGGCAGAGTCTCACAAGATCACTGCTATCCTTGTCCTTCATGTGGCTCACCACTGCTGAAATGTTAGGCAGCACATGCCTGTCACTGATGAAAAATTAAGGAAAGTGACTTAGGTACGGTCCCTAGAATGAATAATGACCCACCCAGGGACAAGCAAGAGCAGCTAGCCTTTGTCATCGCCAGGCGTTAAGGGGCAGAAAATGTCAGAGCTATTTCCCTGGCAACTTTGGGTCAGGAGAGATGACTTTCTTTCCCAAGGCTGCTACACAATAACCTCAGGAATGGACTGGTAGAAGACAGATTCTCTTGGCCTGCATTTGATAATACTACATATCTCTGTCTTGACTCTTCTCTAAGACAGACAGCCAGGAAAGTACAAGACACCCAGCTAAACTCAAACTTTGAATAAATTAGGCATAACTCTTTAAGTATCGTTGCAATGTCAGGACACACTCATGCAACAAATGTACTATTCGTCTGCAGTTCCATACTTGGTGTCCTGTACTTTTGCTTCTGTTGCTGTTAGATCTGCCAACAATGTCTGTGTGACAAATACGACTACATGTCAGAAAGTAGATATAGTGAGAGTTACCATTCACAAACACCTCTCGGGACAGGAGCCAGGGCGTCTGCATTAAGGAAGCATTTCATGGTAAATATTGGCATGAAGAGAAAAAGTGATAAGGGAAGTTGAAAACCTCTTTAGAATCCTGGGAGGTGCTTGAACTTTCCTATAGTCTGACTGCACCCTCAGTTCCTTCCTACCTGGACTCTTCCTGGAGGAGAAAAAAGTAATCTACTGTTTTGTTCTTTCTTTGTTTCACCTGCTAGGTGCTCTGGGATCTCATTCAAGGCAATGGTAGCAATTAGTTAAGTGGGAGCACACTGGTTCTGGTGAGAGATGCTCACCCCAAAATGATTTCCTCAACAAGAGGAAGTCTGTAGTTCTCATGGACCTTCAAACCTCCAAATTACTTTCATAAACACATGAGATGTCAAATCTACCTGCTTATAATAAATGGTGGGTAAAAAAATAAATAAAAATAAAAAAAATTAACACAAAAGAGAACACGGAACTAAGTCAAGGAAGGAGGCTCGGCCTATGCAATAGGACTGTGTTTCCTGAAGAGAGGGGCAGAGAGGGTGATACAGGGAGCTGAGAAGGTAAAGCCTCGGCTGCAATCAAGACTCTGGTCTTAGAAGTGCTGGAAATATGGGGTGTCCGCTAAGAAAAGTTGCAGGCACAGAGTGGAGCTGCTCCAAGAGAAAAATGCTTCATGCACCAGGGCTAGAGGGACCCAGATAACCAATCCCATTGGGGTTTTAATGTTACCACCCTGTGCAGCGCTGAGTCTGGGCCACAGGTTTTGTTTAGAATGAGTGTTAAGTCTACCTTGTGTCTTCCAGTATGTAACCTCTCTGATTTTACAAGGGCTTTAAAGATAAGCCTTGAGTCTGGGAAGTGGCTTTGGACTTTAAAATTTGAGCAGTGTTGAGATTGTTGATTGGGAGCTCCTAAAGTTACGTGGATTGTGCTTTGCCTTGTGGGATAGGAGGTTAGCGAAAATTTGTTTGGTTGGATCTACAATGGCCCTCTCAGGTTCATACACGTGGACACTTAGTAGCAGTACTGGGAGAGGCTGTAAGGCCTTGCTGGTGGAGGGGATTCACTGGGCAGGCAGTATTGGGAGAGGTTGCAGAGCCTGGCAGGTCTGTATGTGAGTCAGTGGGATGAGCCTGTGAGGATTTTAGCTTTGTCTGACTTTGGGCTATTGTCATTCTGTTTCCTAATCCCCAAAGATGGGGGAACTACTTCCTCATGCTCCTGACACTCTGGATGGAGGTGCACTGATCTCTATACCTGCCACACTGGGATGGTCTGTATTCTGCTGAATTGTGAGCCCAGAGACACATTTATCTCCCATAACCGCACTTCTGTCCCAGTACTTGGTCACAGTGGCAAGAGGTGAAAAGAGTGACAAAGGCCAGTTCAAGGAGAAAAGGTGAGCAAAGCAGATTACAAAGAATTCAGGATGAATGGAAATCAAAACAGGAGTCTTAGGTACTGAGAGGAAAGCAAGGCTGTGGAGACTACCAGACACTGAGGTGGGAAGGTGACAACACTCCACAAGCTCTTAGTAATAATCCCACTTTTTTATTAAGTAATTTAACTTCTAGAAATCTGGTCTATAAAACTTAAGACTTGTGCAATCAAAATTCATGGTAAGTGATTTCATTGAAACATACTTTTATAACAGACAAAGATTATGTACAACACAAATGCCCCCAAATAGGGGATTATTTAAATAAGTTGTGAAACAGTCATACACTTGAATATTACGCAATCATTAAATTATGTTTATGAAGAGCTTTTAACAAGCAGAAAAAAATGCTTCTGAGACGATGCAGTATTAGGTTAAAATGGCGTGCTATATTTTATATGCAGTATGATTTCAAATATTTCATCATACATACTCACTGAAAATGCTAGCAAGAAATAAGCTGAAATACTTGACACAGGTCCCTTTAGGTTATATGGCCGTGATTAATATTTGTTGTTTTTGTTGTTTCTTTACTTTCCTCCAAATGGTATTTCTTCCCTAGGCAAAGAACATTAAAATGTTTTTTTTTTTTAATTGAATTGAGATCTCTCTCTTATCCAGGTCCTTGGGTCTCACTGTGCCTTTGTGGAGATAGAGAGGTGAACAGATAGTGCTTCTTTTTCCCAGGAGAGTGCTAGCTAGGCCTCCCTTCTATCTGGGATGTGAATCACACTGCTCTGCCACCTCCAGAGAGACAGACCACCTGTGGTCTGTGATCCCTTCCTTTGTCCTAAGGGTCCCCTGTGTCATGTGACACCTGCTTCCATTTCCTCAAGTAACAACTGAGTAAACTATTGCAAAGATGACAGTGACCTCAAACACCCGTGCATTTTTGCAAGAGTGTGAGCAAAGAGCAGAGAGAGAGAGAAAATATGAAACGAGTTCATGTAGCTTTCACTTCCCCCAGCGTGGACTATGGTCTGTCACAAGGGACTGTGAGAGTTGCTTGTGCTATTTACCTGCATAGTTTGGAAAAGATGGACTTAAAAAATAAAAAAATAAAAAAATAAAAAAACGGTATTGGTGTGCAAAAACAAAGTATGCAGATGTGCTTGGCTAGCTTTTATTATCAACTTGATACAGGTTTGAGTCATTTTAGAGGGGAGAAACTCATCTGAGAAAGTGCTCCACTAGCCTGGCCTGTTGACAAGCCTATAGTTCTTTTTCTTGATTGACATTGATATACCTGTGCCACAAGGATAGTGCCAGTTGTGGGTGGATAGCCCTGGTTGATAAAAATCAAAACTGAGCAAGCCAGCAAGCAGCACTCTTCTATGGCCTTTTGTATCGGTTACTGACTCCATGTTCTTGTCTTGATTCTTGTCCTGACTTCCCTGGATGACAGACCATGATATTTTATTAGAGCAATAGAAACCCCAAGACAACAGAATATATGATTTTCACATGGAAGCTCCCTCCATCACCTCATCCCTCCATCCACTCTTGCAATTGTAGCCTCAAGGCATTTGTGTTGCTCTGACAGAATCCGTCCATCCGGATTCACAACCTTCATTCACAACATTAACGGCATCACCAACTTCCTGATCTTTTTTTTTTCCATTTTTTTATTCTTTATTAATTACACTTTATTCATTTTGTATCCCCCCCTATGGTTCCCTACTTCCTCCTGTCCCAATTCCTTCCTTCCTCCCCCCCTCTGCACGCATGCCCCTCCCCAAGTCTACTGATAAGGGAGGTCTTCTTTTCTTCCTTCTGATCCCAGTCAATTAGGTCTCAACAGGAGTGGCTGCATTGTCTTCTTCTGTGGCCTGGGAATGCTGCTCCCCACTCAGGGGCAGGCCAATCAGTTCATGTCAGAGACAGTCCCTGTTCTTATTACTATGGAACCCACTTGGACCCTGAACTGCCATCTGTGCAGGGTCCTTGGATGGAGTATCAGTCTTAGGAAAGACCCCTGTGCTCAGATTTTTGGTTTTGTTGCTCTCCTTGTGGAGTTCTGTCCTCTCCAGATCTTACTGTTTCCCACTTCTTTCATAAGATTCCATGCACTCTGCCCAACAGTTGGTCATGAGTCTCAGCATCTGCTTTGATAGTCTGCAGGGCAGACCTTTCAGAGGCCCTCAGTGGGAGGCTCCTAACTTGTTTCCTGTTTTCTTCTTCAGAAAGCAACTTCCTGATCTTGTTCATGAGACAAGTGTCTGTCCTCTTCGAGTCCCCTTGTTTGCTGGGTGTTCTTTGGGACTCTGCCCAGCTTCCTGCTACACACTGAAGGACTAAGCTGAGCTGACCTGTGCTCACAATGTTATTCTAACATTTTAGTGCTTATGTGAGTTCAGCTGTATTGAGCCTTAATTTCTTCATTTATAAAGTTAGCCTAACTGTAACAACTTATGGCTTGAGTGGATTAAGTGATTTATCATACAGAAGGTTTGTAACAGTCTATTACACAGAAGAAAAATCAGAGAGCTTGGTTTTCTGGCACTCTCTTACTCTTCTTCCTATCTTTCCTTCCCATTCACTCATTTTTCAACGATTGTCTAGGCTGCTGCTTTCTACAGGAATCCAGTACTCTTTTGCATAAACCTTCCCTGACCGTTCACATGCTCAGGACTTATGATACATGTACATGCATGTACAAAAATGTAGTGCATGTGCAGAAATGTATTCCTTCCTTTGAAATTTGTGGATTTCCAGTGTGTGTGTGTGTATGTGTGTGTGTGTATGTGTATGTTGTGTTTTGTGTGTGCATGCGTATCAATGTATATACATGCACATGTCTGTGATTATGGGAATTGAACTGAGGGCCTTGTGTACACTAGGCAACTGCTCTATCAGTGTGTTATATCCAAGCCCCTAGAATTTATTTTGATTGACTAAAATGAAACTCCTTGGGAGCAGGAACAGCCTGTAAGAGGGTAGATCTGTATCAGTGTTTAATCTGCTCAGGAATCTTAAAAGTAAAGATAATAACACCTGATGACATGAACAGACTAGTCCACTGCTTCATATACAGCTAGAAGAGAAGACAGAGAGGGGTTGTGATTTTGATCATTTTGTTTGGTGATTCAATAAATGAAAAATGTACCTGCTTTCCTGGGGCTCTGTCATCACAGCTCTGCTACTTCTGGACCAGAAGGACAGTGGTTTAGGTTGAGCCCACATTGCTGCTGAGTTTTGTAGCCTCTTTGGGTATTTCCTCCTGGAGACCAATGAATCTCTCTTTCCTTGTTCTTCCTCCACTTTCCCTTTGTTTCCCCTTCTCTTACCCTTATCAGCATCTTAGCCTCACTTCAGTGATGCCCTGAGACACTTAGGAAGAGAGGTGTGACCAGAGGTAAAGACAATCTACCCTCATTCCTACTCTGGACTGTAACTTTTCAAATATGCTCAAGGAGCTGGGGAGTGCAGTATCTGTGGGAGGCTGGGCCTGCTCATAGTCAGCCTTGACTTAGACATGCTTTCCCTCTACTGCCCAATCACATACTTTCTGCTTTCCCATAAAAGGGATTTTCTCCTCTTTCTTTTCTTCTTCTTCTTCTTCTTCTTCTTCTTCTTCTTCTTCTTCTTCTTCTTCTTCTTCTTCTTCTTCTTCTTCTTCTTCTTCCTCTTCTTCTTCTTCAAGCTGAGGCCAAACTTGTCTTTGTATGATGCTGGTCTATTTGTCAGCTCTTATAAATTTGGGGCCTAAGTACCAATATGAATTTTTCTGTTTCTTAGGGGGGCTAGCTAATTAATTGGCATGTAAATGAGGCATCAGAACTATGGGTCTATCAAGGGCTTCTCATAGTTCTAAAAGACTTTCTCATCTAATTTTCACACTAATTTGCATACTTTCACTCACAGCTATCCTTGTGCTTCCGTTTGAAGAAATCTCTTACTCCCCATGGGTGTTCTGCACATTCAACTCCCTTGACCTGCATGCCTTGTGCTTTACTTCCCATGAGTGGTGACTTTGCCTTGGGCCACAGTGGCATATTTCCATCACAGATGAGGCTCCTGAAAGACTCAGAGAGTATCCTGGGTCCTGGCTTGAATCTGTCTAGAGCCAGGATTGTGCACTCTGTCATATTTAGTGATTTCAGGAACAACTGAAAGCAAAATTGTCCTCTTGTATGTGAAGATAGTATCACTCTACAATAACACTCTCTTTCTTTTTTTGTGCTAACTCTATTTGGATGGATTGGACCGAGGAGTCTGTCTTTATTCATATTGCATCAAGCAGGGTGTCCCTTAAAAACGATAAGCCTATCTGCCTCTTCATATACATTTTGGCCACATTCTATTTACTGTGGGGCAAACGATCATGTTGTTTTGAGTGCTCAGATGGCCAGAGTGGTGTTCATTCATTCTTTTTTTCAGAAAGCAAGAGCTAAATGAATGTCATTACATAAGAAGACACCATGCAGTATTCAAAGAAAGACTGAATGTTTGCCCCTAAGACATTTGGCTAATCATTCAGATATGGATTAGGAAATGAGAGTATGATCCTGGATTCTTTTATAGTTTTGACCTTGGTAAGCGTCAAGAGAAGAAGCTGGGGTTCATAATATAATTGTATCTTCTAATTTTAGGTGCTATTTAGCATAAGATAAACTCTACTTTCTGTGACACTAGGAAAAAACAAAATTACTAAGTAAACTCTGATAAAATCATTATCCAGTTTGAATTTTACTTTCTGTATATTAGAAATTCTTTTAGGCACTTAATGAAAACATTGACATTCATTAATCTTATACCTTTTTGGGCATGCCCCAAAGGAAATTGCAAACAGGATCAGAATCTTCTCTCTGCCTCAGTTTGAGCTCAGTGTTTTCAGTGTCTGTGTGCTTTTACCAGCATAGTCTGACTACAGAGGATGCTGCTGGCATTGCTGGGAAATAGTGCTCTGTTCCTCACTCCGGTGTTTTCTTTCAAACATGCTGACATTCATTCTGGAAGTTCTCACAGAGACATTTTCTTGATTTTATCAGACATTACCTGGATATATCCAGGCCACTGCCAGGATTCATAGCCATCCCACTAATGGTCTTTGAGTTCTTTGTAGACTAAAGCTTCTAGAAATTAAAGTTATTCAGTATGCCACCAGCAAGAGCAAGCTTTCTAATGCACAAAAAATCACAGCCATTTTAAGCAGCATGCCACCTGGCCTACAATGTTTGGAAGATACCCAGGACTCAGAGATGTTAAAAATGCATATGTGTGTAGGGTGAGTGGGGGGAGTCATATTGTAAACAATGACATGACAGAAAGACTAACAAGCTACCCTGACCAACTAAAACTAATTGGAACAGCAATTATAAATGTGACATGGCAAGCCTGGCCTTTTCCCAGCCACTGTCCCTAGGGACCAAGAAGGGGAAGGTGGGGCTTCCCATCTTCATGCTTCAATAATAGAAGGCTCTTTATGCTTCAGTAATAGGAGTATAACAGTATAGATGAAGGTAACTCAGAACATGGAAGATGCCCATCCCATCTCAGCACAGTAAGATCGAGGAACTAGTTCTTGGTAAGAATCAAAGGTGTAATGACACATGAGATATGGCATTTTCATGTGTATAAGGCTGGAAAAGAGAGGAATTACTGGGAAAGGATCAATGCTTGTATGTTTATAGAACTGAGCATTGAGAAAAGAACAGGAGAAAAGGCTTGTTAAACATAGCATACCAGTCTCTAATACATTCTTTCAAAATGACACCACTTTAATAGCAAAACTCTATATCATTGAATTATGTTTTATTTTCAAAACAGTGTTGTTAAGATAGCTGAAAAAAATCCTAAATAGTGAAAATAATGCCGGAGGAATCATCACTTCTGATCTCAAGCTATACTACAGGGCCACAGCAGTAAACACATCATGATACTGGCATAAAAAACAGGCACATACATTAGTTGAACAGAATAAAGGACTCAGATATAGTGAGTGTATGTACATGCACCTGAGCTTTGAAAAAACAGGTCCAAAACACACACTGGAGAAAGGGCAATATTTTAAAACAATGGTATCAGACAAGTTGGATAGCTGCATGTAGAAGAATGAAGCCTTTAATTATTACCATATATAAAACTTGACTCCAAATGGATCAAGGACTTCAACTCTGAATTGGTTACAGAAGATGAAGAAGGTACATAACTTATAGGCACAGGAAAGGACTTTCTAAGTAAGAGCTTGATAGTAAATAAGACCAGTAATTGAAAAGCACAACCACATAAAACTAAAAATCTTCTATATAGCAAAAGATACCACAAGTCAAGTGAAGACACAGCCTACAAAAGAGGGAAAATTGTTTGCCAACAGTACATTTAACTGAGGGTTAGTGTTTAGAATATATAAAGTACTAAAAAAGCAAAACACCAAGAAAACTAACAATTCAGGCTTAAAAAAAATGGAACATTAGACTAAATAGCGTTCTCAAGAGAAGAAATACAAAAAAGAATTTGTTAATATTCAGAATCCTTAACTATTAGCTAAATGAAAATTAAAAATACTTTGAGATTTCACCTTACTTCTATCTGAATGGCTAAGGTATTTTTTTTACGACAAAAAAAAAAAAATGGTATCATAGGTGTGGGTTAAAAGGGAATACCTTTTCACTGTCGGTAAGAGTGCAAATTGTTACATTCGCTATGGAAATCAATGTGGTAGTTCCTCAAAAAAGTAGGGATAGTTCTACTATATGAGCCATTTATACCACTCCTGATCTTACACCCAGGAAATTGAAACAGCCTAGATGTCCATCTACTGATGAATGGGTAACGAAAATATGGATATTTATAGACTGTATCGTTATTCACCTACAGAAAAAAAACATGAAAATTTCAGATAAATAGATAGAACTCAAAGTAATCATTCTGAGAGGACAAAAACCCAAAAGACAAACATCACATTTTCTCTCTCTTATGTGGATACTTGATTTGAATCTTCAGATTTGTATGTTTAAATTGGCGTGCCCGTACAAGTCAAGAAAGTAGTGCGGGGAAGGACTTTCAAGGAGAGAGAGATAGTATTCAGGTGACATAATGGCAGTGAAGAATAATGGGGTAAAAAGGGTTAAATGGGATGTGGGATGGGAAGGCAGTGTAGAGGAAGGCATAAGGAGAAGGATAACTAACATTAAATATCTTTTAAAATATGGTATGTCTTCTCCAGGTCTTACTATCTCCCCCTCTGTAATATGATTCCCTGCACTCTGCCTAAAGTTCGGTTATGAGTCTCAGCATCTGCTTTTATACACTTCTGGGTAGTCTTTCAGAAGCCCTCTGTGGTAGGCTCCTGTCCTGTTCCCTGTTTTCTCCTTCTTCCAATGTCCATCCCATTTGTCTTTCTGAGTGAGGATTGATCATCTTACCCAAGATCCTCCATCTTGCTTAGCTTCTTTAGGTGTACAGATTTTTAGTATGATTATCCTATATTATATGTCTAGTATCCACTTATAAGTGAATATATACCATGTGTGTCTTTCTGATTCTGGGATTCCTCACTCAGGATGATCTTTTCTAGTTCCCACTGTTTGCCTGCAAATTTCATGATTTCCTTGTTTTTCATTGCTGAGTAGTATTCCATTGTGTAAATGTACCACAATTTCTGTATCCATTCCTCTGCTGAGGGACATCTGGGTCGTTTCCAGGTTCTGGCTATTACGAGTAAAGCTGCTATGAACATGGTTGAGCAAATGTCCTTGTTGTATACTTGGCCATATTTTGGATATATGCCTAGGAGTGGTATAGCTGGATCTTAAGGAAGCGCTATTCCTAAGTTCTGAGAAAAGGCCAGATTGATTTCCAAAGTGGTTGTAGAAATTTACATTCCCACCAGCAATGGAGTAGGGTTCCCCTTTCTCCACACCCTCTCCAACATGTGTTGTCACTTGAGTTTTTGATCTTAGCCATTCTGATGGGTGTAAGGTGAAATCTCAGGGTCGTTTTGATTTGTGTCTCCCTGATGACTAAGGACATTGAGCATTTCCTTAAGTGTTTCTCTGCCATTATATATTCCTCTGTAAAGAATTCTCTATTTAGCTCTGTACCACATTTTTAATTGGATTACTTGATTTGTTGCTTTTTAACTTCTTTAGTTATTTATATATTCTGGATATTAGCCCTCTGTCAGAAATAGAGTTGGTGAAGATCCTTTCCCAGTCTATACACTGTCATTTTGTTCTGACAGGAGCTCCACAAGGACAGCAACAGACCCAAGATATCTGAGCACAAGGGTCTTTTCTGAGACTGATACTCCAACCAAGGACCATTCATAGATATAATCTAGAATACCTTCTCAGATGTAGCCCATGGCAGCTCAGTATCCAAGAAAGGGAATAGGGACTGTCTCTGACATGAACTCAGTGGCTTGCTCTTTGCTTTGCCAGGCCACAGAGGAGGACAATGCAGCCAATCCTGATGAGACCTGATAAGCTAGAGTCAGATGGAAGGGGAGGAGGAACTCCCTATCAGTGGACTTGGAGAGAGGCATGGGAGGAGATGAGAAAGGGAAGGTGGGATTGGGAGGAATGAGGGAGGGGCTATAGCTGGGGTACAAAGTGAATAAATTGTAATTAATATAAAAAATAAAATTTAATTAAAAAAATAAAATATGGTATGGAAACCTCCTACTATAGAAGCTTAATAGAATGCATATATATATATCTTTATATATACATATAAAGAGTTTAAATGGAGTTCTCCTGTAACATGAGGACAATGCCTCTCCTAGATACCATAAGCTATCAATCAAAAATTCTGGTGCCAGATACAGGTTACCTTGTGCACACTGATGTTCAGTGGTGTACCATAGACTTCCAAACATTATAGACTGTTGCAATTCCTCTTGCTTACCTACCAGAACCTGACAGTAAGACCCCCCTTGCTGAGGATACCACAAACTTGAGTCATAGAACATGGAGAAATCAACCTGGCATTAAATTGGAGGCTCCATCCCTGTTGGTAAGCTTTTTGTCATGCTGGAAGGTGCTATGCACACTACTGGGAGAGTTAAATAATCAGCAGTCTTATTCGGCTGTGAACCCTGTGAACTACCACCGTGACTGGCCTGGCAAGACACGCCCACTGGCACATTAGTGGCACTAACACTGTGCAAATAACTGACCATTTTTCCCCTTAGATATTTTTCTTTTTTCTTTTTTTTATTATTTTTTTCTTTATTAATTACACTTTATTCACTTTGTATCCCCCATGTGGTTCTCTCCCTCCTCCCGTCCCAATCCCTCCCTTCCTCCACCCTCTGCATGCATACCTTTCACTAATCCACTGATAGGGGAGGACTTCTTTTCCTTCCTCTGGTCCTAGTCAATTAGGTGTCATCAGGAGTGGCTGCATTGTCTTCTTCTGTGGCCTGGTAATGCTGCTTCCCCCTCAGAGGGAGGTAATTAAAGAGCAGGCCAATCAGTTCATGTCAGAGACAGTCCCTGTTCCTATTTCAATGGAACCCACTTGGACCCTGAACTGCCATGGGCTACATCTGTGCAGGGTTATCTCCATGCATAGTCCTTGGTTGAAGTATCAGTCTCAGGAAAGATCCCTGTGCTCAGAGATTTTGGTTCTGTTGCTCTCCTTGTGGAGTTCCTGTCCTCTCCAGATCTTACTGTTTCCCACTTCTCTCATAAGATTCCCTGCACTCTGCCCAAAGGTTGCCCTTAAGTCTCAGCATCTGCTTTGATAGTCTGCAGGGCAGAGCCTTTCAGAGGCCCTCTGTGTCAGGCTCCTGATAGATTTAAGGCCCTCTCTACAAGATGAAACTCATTCCTGAAACTGCCAATGGGGCAAAGATCCCATGAATGAGGAGGTTCTAGGGGAGAACCCAGCACTATTATTACACTAAATAGACATAGAATTATACTGACCCTGTGTTTATTTTTATACCCATATATTATTGCATCTCTCAACCCTCACTAGAGAAACTTCTTTTTGAAATAGATGGAATTAAATACAGAGACTTACAACTGGTCAGTATGCACAGAATTAGAAATTGTGGGGCTGTCAGCCTAAATGGGACATCTATTTCCAAAGCCTTCTCCCAAGGCTTAGGGATTATTGCAGGAAGATTGTTAAGAATCAGAAGTGGTTGATGACTATATTGAAACAATATTTTCCAGACATGAATTTACACATATCTCACAGCAATATTGACTTCACATATAAGACTTGTGCAAGGCTAACCCAGAAAAACATCCCAGCATGGACAGAAGGATTCATGAGGCCCCACCCCTACCTGAGGAGTTCCAGTCAATTGATGACTGAAGGGAGAGGTCAAGTCAGTTTTCTTCAAGGATGTGGCCACTGAGAGGCTATCCATGATCCAGTAGATAGCAAATGGATGGAATTAGAAGAGATCATCCTGAGTGAGGTAACCCATAAACAGAAAGACAGGCTTGGTACACATTCACTAATAAGCAAGATATTAGCTGTTTAATATAGGATAGCCATCTACAGACCTAAAGACACTCAACACTAAGGAGGATCCTAGGGAGGATGCTTAAATCTCATTAAGAATGGCAAGCAGGAGAGACACCAGAAGCAGTGGAAGAGAGGAAACAGAGGGTCCTCTGAAAGGATTCACCCAACAGGGAATTGAAGCAGATGCTGGGACTCAGGGTCAAACTTTGGGCAGAGTGCAGGGAGTCTTATGGAGGAAGAGAGGGGTAAGAATAGAGCAACATGGAGGGGACAGAAGCCATGCAAAGTTAAAAGATCTGAGCCCAGGGGGTCCTGCAGAGATTGATGCACCAAGGGAGGAACAATCATGGAGAGGACCTAGACCTCCTGCTCAGATGTGGCTGATTGGAAGCTCAGTCTCCATGTGGATCTCTGAGTGAGAGGATTAGGATCTGCCTCTATGAGGAACTCAGTTGACTGCTTTTTTGATCACTCGGCCCAGTGATGCGACCTTGCCAGGCCACAGAGGAAGAGGATACAGGCAGTCCTGATGAGACATAACAAGTTATAGGCAGATGGCAACAGTGGAGAACTCCCCCTTTCAGTGAACTAGGAGAAGAGGATAGGGGGAAGAGCGAAGGACTTGGGGGAGGTGAGGAAGGAGGCTTCACTTGGGATATATAATGAATACATTGTGAAGAAAAGAATAAAAATAGAAATTAAAAATTAAAAAAGAAAAGACACTAAAGCTGGGTTAATGAGAAGGCCATGCTCAATTCTAAGTATACACAATCCCATTCCTAAACTCATTGCTCCCTCTACCAATGACTAATCCTCAATTTAAATCTAGTGTTTAGTAAGCTCAAAAATGTTTCATACTGAGTCCTTCCATGGAAAATCAAGGACACTGGCTTCACCTGAGTGTCAAAGTCTTCACTTCAAAGTCTCTCCGTCTTTGGCTGCTATTGCATAGGACCTTGTGGAGCTGCATTTCCTGCTTAAGCTGAAGAACCTCATCCTGCCCAACCATGGGCTGGATCACTCCGTAACAGGTGCTCAGTAAATACTGATTGCCTGAATGAGGGGTTCCTTAAATGTACCAGCTTTGGTTACATATTACCTTTCTTTCTTCATGCTGCGTTGTTGGAGAGAATATCATGGATGAAATAAAATGCAAACTTGATCTGTGGTCAGTCAAAGACACCCTTTGCTCTGGAGTCTTACTTGCTCTTCACCTGAGGAACCCATGGTTTGTCTTCAAAATACAAACTATGGGTTTGTATATGAGGTAAATGGGTTTATTAGGTACATTCCTGGAAGTTTTATTCCCACTGAATTCCTTTTGGCTATTGCATGGATAAATATGATATGATCACCTTGAATCCATACTTATGTTCCAGTAGAAGTATAATGACTTCAGAAATCTACCCCCAGAAATACTGTAAATTGGTTGGGGGAGTGTTTGAACATAGGTCCCTGTTCTTTGTTCCATCTGACACACTGTGTATCAAATACTGTGAAATCTGCTGCTGAAGAGCCCTAGGTCTGGTCTGTGAAAACAGATATAGAAACAGATCATTTACATGCCACATGATAAGCTCTCCTATCACAGTACATGCAAGTGGAAGAAGAAACTTGTTGTGGGTGATTTGATTAGCAAAGTCACAAAGGTGACATTTAAGGCCAAACAGTGATTTATTTTTAACCAGGTAGAAAAGAGTGTATGTTGTTCAAAAAAAAAAAAAAAAAAAAAAAAAAAAAAAAAGGCAAGGGCAAAGGTGAGGATTCAGAAAGAATCATGTTTAAAACTGCCAGCTAATCCTGTGTGGCTTGAGAGGCATGATAAATGCTTTCTGTAGACAAATCATTTAGTAACACACTAGGAAATGGGTATCACTGGAAACTAAGAGTTAAGAAAATTGGTCCTCATTGAATTAGAGACATCCCCTTACTTCAGGCAACTCCTGGGTGCCATAGGCTCTGAACTCAGACTCATCAGTCTCTGAGCACTTTTACACAGCATCTCTTTCTTTCCCTCCCATCTCCATGGCCAGTCTTCCTAGCTTGTTTTCCTTCATATCTTTAGCTTCCCAATGATGGACTGCCCAATTTCTCTTTTCTAATCTGTCTACACTCCTGTATCAACTGATGTGCTCCAAGGTTGTTGCTTTCAACAAATCACACTAAGGAATATCCAATTTTATGACAATCCTGGATTTCATCTTTAAAAGTATAGACTTAAGCCCCAATTTTCTAGTTAACCTCTTCAGCTAGATGCTCACAGTATACCTCAAACATTTGTCAAAAATATGACTCCTAAATTCCCTCTACCTCAGCTTTCTTTATAATGTCTATAATTCTATAAATAATTAAAGGTCATCTTTCTCATCACTTAGGACATAAGCTTTGATTTCTATCACTGGCTTCTTTCAATATCTTACCCTCCCAAACCAACAAACAATAAACCAATCTCATCATATCTATTTTCAAAATATGCTGGGTACGAAGCTACCTCTTACTGTCTGTATTGCATCTCTGCTTCGTGTAAAACCTGGGCGTGCCCTTCCTGTTCTCTACAGGGTCTCCTACACAGAGGCACTCAACACAGCAGCTAGAGTAATCATCACAGTTGAAAGTAAAGTCTGTCACTCTCCCTTCAGTACTACCAAAGGCATTTTAACTCAAGGATCTTTGGGTTATTCTTAGAGAAGGCTGAGTAATTAATTTTGGGGTTTCCATTATCTAATACATAGGAACTTCAAGGAAAATAGAGAAAGAAATGGTTTTCTGTAGCTGTCCCCGTGTCATTATGTGAAAAAACTCTGCAGAAAATGATGGAAACTGTGGAGAACACAAAAAAATCTCACTCAGATATATACTCACTGATGTTAACTGATGAGATGGCTTGACATCTACCTTTAAGCAAGCATTACAAAAGAAAAGAATCAATATCTTTCTAGGAAGATATGTCCAAGAATATTCATTGACGTATTGACCATAACAGCACAAATTCTAAGAAGGATCCAAAGATCAAGAGGAACAAAGACAAATTATAATTTAATCATGATATCTCTGAGTATTTTATAGTCATTAAATTCCCAAAATATAATAAAAATACAGTTTCAGAATGATTTTATTTTTGTGAAGTTTAAGTAATACAAAATAAAACATCTCATGCACAAACAATAGGTACCAAATCCAAAATGCTGGCTACTTTACCGGCAGATGAGGGATAGGACAAAGGATGAATATTCCTCTGTACTGATATGTCTTGTTTCTTTAAAAAATATGAATAGGTCATTAAGGTAAAATTATTTAATTTTATAATAAGTAAAGTTA
Source organism: Psammomys obesus (assembly GCF_907164565.1). Taxonomy (NCBI): domain Eukaryota; kingdom Metazoa; phylum Chordata; class Mammalia; order Rodentia; family Muridae; genus Psammomys; species Psammomys obesus. Next base: position 6,760,273 of record NW_026591711.1, read on the forward strand.
AGCTTTGGGTCAGAACACACTTTACTTTTTTTGGATGCTTGAAATACCTTAGAAGTGGGAGAAAAGTGAATTGGGCTTTTACTTAACCATCTCAAAATTTAGCAGGAAGGAGGTATGCCCACTGCTAATTTGCCTATGGAAGTTTGTTGGTGACTAGCAAACAGAGTCTCTCAAATCAGCTTCAAAAGGCACACATTTGTTATAATGTCACACAAAGGACATTTCCAGCAATCAAAGAAGAGAAACCAAAGTACAGCCAGGACTCCTGGGGACTGGAAGTGTGAACTGGAAGGTGGCCCGTCCACCAGGCTCCCATTCCTCAAAGCTTCTAGGTTGTTCTCACTCACTCCTGATTTTTCTGGGCAACTGCTTTATTCTCTTCTTTTGATATTGCCTTAGCTTTAGTTCTGCTGAGTCACCTGTAGGACTTAACAGGAAACTGCCCTTCTGAGGGGCAGCTTGCTTTGTGACTTTACTCATATTTTAAAAGTACAGTCTTTCTTAGGTAGGCAAAGGAGACTGACTGATTCCAGGATCTGTCGTAAGACTCCCAGAATCCAAATACTGATATAATATTTGCATATAATCTATGCATATCCTCTTGCATGCTTCAAATAATCTCTACAATTCATAATATTTTATACAATAAAACTGTATAAGTAACTACCAAATCATTGTTAGTTATTCAATAATGAGAAGGCAAAAAGCCTGAAGTAGAAACAAAACCTTTTTTGTTTCAGTAGAAACAAAATCTTTCACAAATAGTTTTAAGTCAAAGCTAATCCTAATGTGTGAAATGCATGGTCATAGAGAGCCTAACGGGTTTAATTGAGACATAGCGCCATTAGGAAACAGGCCATACTGGCCTATTATCATGCCTACCTGACATACAAGCCACTTCCTTTGCTCGGTCATTTGATGAACCTTGTGGGCCTTCTCAATGCAAACAGGCACAGGGCTGCTTCTCTAAACAGGGCTATAGGGAAGGCCACTCTCTACTGCCATCACCGATCTGTTAAACACTGATTTAGTGCTTGCTGAAGATTACAAGGATTATCCCAAAGATTACACCAAGCATTTCGCATTCGGCATCCCATTTGCTTCATACTACAAAAGTACCCTCTTTTACAGATGATGAAAATGAGGCATAGAGAAGCTAAATGACTTGTCCAAGGCTCACTGTAAATGCCAGCACTCACAATCAGCGCATGGCCAGTCAAACTAAGGACATGTCCTGTACTCCCTTGTCCACAGGGGCAGGTTGCATCTACTGCCAATCATAGACAAGCAGAGTGCAGAGGAGGGGAGAGGCAGTCCTTTAAGCAAGGCAGCTGTCAAATGGCTTAAACAGAGGCTTGGAAATTCAACGGTGCTGTGATGCTGCCATACTTAACTCATTGACTCTGAGATTGCTTCAAGCAACTGGATTTCCAGATGCAGCTGGGAAGAAAAGGAATGCCACAGGACAAGTGGGACTGTCTTCCAGCGGGATGATCGAGAATTAGGCAACCACTGGCATTCTTTCCTTACTGGCCAAGAGGAACGATCTTCCAGTGGGATCCTGGGATGTTCAGGAGAATCTTCTTGACTATCAAAGGGCAAACAAACACTGGGGCTTGTTGCATACACTGATTCCCTAGGCACCCTGTAGTTCAGAATTCCAAGGCCTTCCTGATACAAGCACCCTTCCTGAGAGTGTTGGTGTGTGTGTGTGTGTGTGTGTGTGTGTGTGTGTGTGTGTGTGTGTGTGTGTGTTTCAGAGGGCGATGGGACATGCGTGTATTTCAGGGTCATTCTATAGATTTTTTTTTCCTGAACGACTAGCAAGATCCATCATTAAGCACACACTCCTGTAAAAATGAGCTCTCTCAGCAAGTTAAATAGCAGTGTCCCCCTCTCTCCCCTGATTTCTCCTTCCTTCTCCTTTCCCACCTCTACCCTTTTGTTCTTCCTCCCTTTCTCTCTTTTCCTCTGTTCTGCAGATAATCTAACCCCAAGCTGGTGCACTTGGGCAAGTGCTCCATCCTGACCACCCTCTGAGGCTTGCACTGTGTTTCTAATATAGCAGTGGGTGGGTAAGCTGTTGTTTGTTGGTCCTACAGCAAGGATACCCTCCATGAAAGGAGGATGTCCTCTGTGGAGCAGAGATGCCCTCATCACTGCACTAGCTCAAGAGGTGCTGTGCTGTGCCCTTCCTGGAATCTGCTCCTTTAGCTTCAGGATCTTCTGAGTTTTTCTGAGTTCACACCCTCTCAGTCCAGGGAGTGAGAGGGAAGATATAAGGTATTCAGCATACACACATTATTGCTTCTTTCACTTTATCTAATCTGTTAAATTTGCTGTCATGATTCATCTTCTGTAATTAGCTTCTCTAAGGATAAAATCTTTTCAATGGAATGCTTCCCAGAATTTATCAATTAAAAATACCTTCCCCCTTTTTTTTTTCTTTAAATGCCAGTGCCTATGCAGAAAAAGTAGGAAATCCAAGCACGATAGAAGGACTTCTGACTACTATGCTCTGTCTCCTCTCCTTTTCCTAGTCACCTTGTTTTCTCTTATAAGTCTTTCTAGAGAACAAAGACTCTGTTGTTGTACACATCACAGCCATTTGCATCTTGTAGCTCTGCCATCAAGGATGGGGGAGGGTGTGCCCACAGGGACCAGTCTGCCTTGGAGTGGGACAAAGGTGCTCTTTGGTTACACTCCCTGCTTTCTTCTCTTCTTTCCTGTATCTTTTGGTTACGGAATTCCTTCCAGAATACAAATATCTAATGCGTAAGGCTTTTGACAAGTGCCCTGCCCTGCCCTGAAAGTCTTGGCTGCTGCTCTGACCTTTCAGGAAGAACCCAGCTCTTGCTTTGCCTCAGCGTTTTGTGCATCACACTGAGTGTGCAGCATTTTCCCAGGGGTCATAATTGATGAGATGCTTGCCTCCTATGACCCATGGTGCCTGACAACTGAAAGTTATATTAGCCTCAGTGAGTGCTTATCACACATTAGGAGTTCAATAAATAGAATAAGAGAGCAAGGCCTTGACAAGGGCTTCCCAACATTGATTAGAATCTCACTGAGTTGTGACTGAATGTGGGAAGCCATCCTGGCTGGGACCTTCTCAAGAAGCACCGACTTCCCTAGTGTGGCTCTCCAAAGGGGCCTGCTTATCAGAGGCTTAGGGTGTGGTCTGGAATCATGTGCACTGTGCACGGAAATGTTGCAACATGGTGTTTTAAATGGTGCCTTAGGTAGAAGGCCGCACTGTCACATGGGAAAGGGGTGGGGAAGGAAAGGGTTCTTCCTTTCCCAGTTTTGAAAGTTATATGATATTTTGGAGAGAGATGCAAATATCAGATCCTTCTCAGACACAGACACAGGCAGAGACACATACGCACTGGGAGACGCTGGGCCTTTGCTAAATATAACCCTTTGTAGCGACAGTGTCTCAGTAATTTTAAAGTGAAGAGATAAGGAGGGGAGCCAAGTCTTTCATAATGAATGCAAGCCTATAGCTTTTAAACAGGGCTAACATATGGGCCACTGATGTGAATGTGAATGCAAATTAGATATTTCTGATTGCTTGAAATAAAGTCAGCAGAATCAGCCTCACACAGCAAATGGTGAGGGTTTAACTACATCGGTGCCAGGTTGGAGACAGAGCTCTCAACACATACTCAGAATAAAAAGGGCTTCAGGCTGGCATTTTGGATGGAGGCCTTTCTACACAGGGCATGCTCTTCACATTACTGCAGATACAGTTCTTTGTTTTTTTAGAGTCTTTCGTTTATATTGCTCAGAAATAGATTAACGATCCACTTTGACCTCTAACCTTCCTGATTGACTGTAAATTCTGAACAATCTTGATGTGATCAGAAGGCTCTAAGAAGCCATTTTTATCAGATCTGCCTTACCTCCTGGTAACATCTTACATGTACTATGGCAAGCCTTGACCTGTGTGTGTTGGGCATGTGGGGAGTGGTGGGGGACAGAAAGCCAAAACAGGTACTTTGTTCAAGGACACCACAAGTTTTGGATACATAAAACCAAATCAAAAATCTCACTAAGCTGTCACATGATGCTATGAAAGAGGTAATCCTTAAAGGCCATAGGAACTTACAGATGAATCTTCACTTCTCTCCTTTCTCTCTCTTTCTCTCTCTCTGTATGTATATGTGTGTCTCACTCTGTCTTCCTTACTCTTTGTGTGTGTTTCTGTCTTTTTCTCTCTGTCTCTGTCTCTCTGTGTGTGTGTGTGTGTGTGTGTGTGTGTGTGTGTGTGCAGGCATTTTTGGTCCACAGATGGCTTCATGGAGGAACACCCTGAGCTAAGTCTTCAAGAACAAACAAGAGAAGCAAACAGGATAGTCAGGGTACCTCCTGGCCCAGACACAGGTGGGATGACACAGCAAAGGGCATTGAGAAGTGTTTCTTTCTGTGGGACTGGGCGACTGGGCAGGCAACCCACAATCTGAGACATGCTTATGGATACACAACCAGACTGGTACCTGACAGTTTCCAAGAGTTGTCGGTCACAGGAACAAGGCCAAGAAACTTGTCATGAAAGGCCTTTGCTCCCACTTAAGCAGCCAACCCAGAAACTCTAGTGAGCTCAAGCAGGAGAAACTAATGGCCCAGAGCTGATGCCATGGCCCCATGATGTTTATCCCTGGCCTGAAATGGAGTATGCCTCCACTGCTTATTACTTGTAGGCAATGTATTGTCAAAGCAGCCCAAACCTTCTAACACCTTCTAGGAATTGCAAGCTCCTGCCTGATTGTGCTCTATCCTCTAGCATGGGTGTTTCTCAGCCTTGCTTCTGTGTGGGCCAGAGCAAAGCTCTCAACATGGGGGTGGGAGTTGACTATAGGAGACGTCTGGCAATGTCTGGAGATGTTTTTGGTTGTCACAATCAGTGATACAGGAGGTGCTGCTGACATCTAGTGTGTCAAGGTCAAGGATATAGTTAACATCTGCAATAAAGAAAATCTTGCCACAGTGAGGAACAGCCAATCAAAAATATCAATAGTAGCAAGGCTGAGAGTCTTAAAAGACACTGGGGGAAGAAAATGCGAGGTGAAGGAAGGGTAGGATTGGGAGGGGACGAGAGAGGGGACTACAGCTGGGATAAAAAGTAAATAGATTGTAATACATACGTACATACATACATACATACATACATACATACATAATACATACATACATACATACATACATAATACATACATACATACATACAGAAATAAAAAGACACTGTGCAACTCCAAAACAATCACAAGGAGATGGGAAATGCTGAATGGGGAAGCCATTAGACACCTCAAATTGGGTTATGCTCCCCCTCACCTGTCCTTGGGGCGATGGTCTCACTGAGCAGAGGAGGAAGACAGCAGGAAGACAAGTTACAGTTTGAACACAGAACAGAAATGCAACTGTGCTCTCACAGAGAGAAAATCAACTAAACATCAGTCAGTTGAAGGGAAACCCATTTATTTCCCTTCTTTCATGTCCTTACCATTGCCAACTATGTCATGGGGACCATGAGACAGCTTAACTCCCAGAGCCTTCATCCGTGTTTTAACAATGCTTTTCTAGAGTCAGAGTGGACAGGCATCAGATGTTGGCAACATTGGAGGCTTTACAGTTTTTCAGAGCTGAGAAATCAATCTTAGGCTTCCAGTTTCAAGTTTTAATTAGCTGATGCTCTTAACTTAGTTCCTTGGTGTACACCAAGGGATCGTCCAAACAATGTGCTTCCAGCATACTGATCCATCTTCCCCAACTACATGTAGCCTCTAACTCTGATGGAAAAATCACATTAGAGAGGAGGGCATTAAAGTGCAGCACCATAGCCCTTGACTTTCTCCATTCACAAGCATGTCTTCTGTGCTTCAATTCTCTTGCCTTACCAATCTGACTTCAGTGGAAGTGTTGCTCACACCTCCATCTGTTCTTGCTGCCCCAGAAGATGGCTTTATTCTCTATAAAAGAACAGCAGCCTCCCAACCACAGCTAAGAGATAGGATAAAGGAAATCAGCTGATATTAACTAGCTCTAGGCTGCCTACCTCTTTCTACCTGACCCATTCAAACAGGCTTACAGTTGCTCTGCGGTTAGGACAGGGTCTGCTCTGCTTCTGAAACAACCCTGCTCTGTACTGCATGTGTTCCCTGCTCTGGGAAGTTGCCCAGCAAGACTTCAGCTGCATAACTGTTCAAGGTTGCTGGCAAGCTGTTCTCATCCCATAAACAAATTGTTATTCCTACTAATACCAGACCCTGCTTACTGAACATAGGACATTGCTCACCAGGTCCTTAGCTGTATTTTTGTTCCAGGGTACTCAGGATTTATTTTAATCAGATATGGTAAGCTGCAGAGACATAAAGTGGCTGTTGTGAATTTAGGGCATTTATACTCATGGTTCCCAAGAAACAGGAGACTCACACCATACAGCTTTAGGACCACAAAGGAGAAGTAGCAGAGTTGATTAGAGGAAGCAAAGGGCAGAGCAAATGGAAGCCAGTGCTTTCAGTGTGGCTTTAGCTGGAGAGAAAAGGAGATCTATGGCATGGAGGTTTAGGATTGGCTTGTGGAAATGATTTCAGCAGTCCTTGTATGTGAGAACATTCTGTATCTGTCTATTCTCTGGCTCTGTGGTAATAAAGGATGGGTGGGGTACTGGGTGGTTTGATGGCTTGATGTGGCTGGTTTGATTGGTTTCATACAGAACAAAGAGGAAAAGCATGCACTGATGAGTCATTTACTTTCTCTAGGAATTAGTTTACCCAGTTGCCCCAGCATCGGGATACAGAAAATGAGAGACGTGTCAAATACTGTCTCCTACCAAGGCTATAAATGTTAAAGTGGATCTCAATCCTTCTGGGTTTTGCTTTATGTTTTATAGTTCTTTATTCAAATAAAACATTCCTGATTTTCCCAATATATAAAATTATCATCACTAAGGGTTGCTCTAGTGAACATAAGGACCATTGTCCAGAATCTGAAAGACACAGTCTCCCTCCCTTTTCCTCAGTGGCCTTGCTTTTAAATTTAATTAATTATTTACTTTATGTGTATCTGTATGTGCTTGAGTGTGTATGTGGTATACCATATGTGTGCAGGAGCCCATGATGATCAGAAAAGGCATCAGATTGCCAGAAACTGGACTTACAGATAGTTGTGAGCTAGCATGAATATAATGGCATGAATCTGAGTCCTCTGTAAGAGCAATGCTTTCAGTGGTTGAGCCATTTCACCAGCCTCGCCTCCCCTATCCTACTTTTGGAGACAGAGTTTCACTACGCAGTTCTGGCTAGCCTGGAATTCATTATGTATACCGTGCTGGCCTTGAATTCATCGAAATCTCCCTGCCTCTGTCTCCCAAATTCTGGTACTAAAGGCATATACCATCTCATTTGGATTCCTGGGTGATTTTTAGGAAGGGAGGTGAGACCTAGAAAGAAAATTGTGGATGATGTCTTGGGAATGTACACAGGAGGCTTCTCCTAATGCTAGTTATGCCTACATAATGTGGGACTTGGCTGCCCACATTCTATAATCTGGTCTTTGGAAATTTTCCAGAGGTCTTATCACCTGGGACACCATCCACTCAGAAAACAGGCCAGGAGGGAAATGTCTTAGCTGGACATTGGATTTACCTTGGGTTTTATATATGAACCATGGAGATGCCTTGGACAGGATAGAAAACAGAAGTATGATGACACAGGAGCTTTGATCCTGAGAACTAATCTGCTTTCACTGATGGGAAAGGTGCAAGCTTCAGAATCTATAGAAAAGGGCCTCACACCCCACTAAGAAAACACAGGTTTCCCAATAGACATCTTGTTCAAGACAATGAATAAAGCACACCCACTTAGGGCCAGACAATGCAATCATGAAGACACCCCATCAAGGATGCTGAGTAGGCTGTGCTTATGTATGGCTGAAATTATGAATAGCCTTATAGTCCTAGCGTTCCGACTTCCGAGACATAGACATTGGTGATGCCCCTCATCCATCTCCAACTTCATGTACTGAGAAAAATTCTCTAACTCTTCACTTTTATTATAAATTATGAAACGTTAGAAGTGGGGAGTGGTTTCTTGGAAAGCTCTAGAGATGTAGCTTGAGAGCTGCTAAAATTTTGTTGTTAAAGAAATCTAATCACCACACTCTAGTAGAGCAGTCTGACCGCCCTGAAAGAATGACTTATTCTCTCAGAACTCCTTTCTTTATAAAGCTCCTTTTTCTTCAGGCTTGGCTGGCTTTTAAATCCATTTCTTTGTTAAAATCCAGGAATCCTGGTGTTGCCTAGGTGAAGGGTTCTGGACAGAGCTCCTTGTGCAGTTGCCATTGTGGATTTAGAGCTGTAGCCCTACCACCAGAAACAGTCTGTGGCACAGAATAAAGCTATGCTCCTTTCTTGAATCCCCCATGCTTCTAAATTTCTGCACATCTTCCTAGTCCAGTTGCCAGGAAGGAACTCTCAGTATAAAAGCCAGGCAGTTCTGGAGGAATAAGCCAGACAAGGTCTCAGCGGCAAGACTGGAGCAGCCATGAAGACCTACTGAAGGTCTGTCCCATCTCAGTAAGCACATGTCAGTCCAGAAATGAATGACATGGTCTTACCATTTTCACAATCCATACTGTTATTAAGATCCGCACTGTTTACTGTGGTTGTTTGATTTTCCATACTAACGCCTTCTTGTATGGAACCAGTTGTCATTAACATGGTTGAGTCTGGGAAACTACAGTTCTTTTTCCATTGACCTCAGTGTTCTGCCACCCTGCTCTGTCACGTTGTGTATTGGTGTGGCATCACTGATGTTGATTTCTTTCTTTTTCTTTCTTTTTTTTTTCTATCTGTATCCCATATTTGTAGACAAGCTGACACTTGGGCAAAGTGGGGAATCACCACTGGTGGGCTTGCTCCAAGACCTCCTTTGGAGTTCTTCTCATCTACTCTGTGTTAGAAGAACGGAGGGCCACTTGTCTCTACTTGTTCCTCTGTACATGTTTCATCCTTATCTTTTTCATGGAGGCACAGGATCTTTTGGCAGAGGAGAATATCTTTTTCATTTGGAATTCGAATCAGAAATTGATCACTATGGTTTTGTCCCTAGATAACAAAGCCTTGGAAGCAGGGGAACCAGCCAGCCATGTGAACTGATGTGTTATTGGAGTAATGGCATCACTTTTATTTGCCATTGATTTTGAGTTTAGAATCTGGTACTAGGATATTAAAAGTACCTGCCAGGAGTCTGGTTTCTGAAATAGTTAATAAAGCCCCTAGAATATTGTGGGGCACATTAAGAAGGTGCCTAAGTTGATGATACCCCAGGAGACTCTTGGTGTGGCAGAGACAGGTGGTGTATTTGAACATGGAACACCGAGCAAATATGTATAAGGCCTGTTTATAATCCAGATGTTTCTACTTACTGGATGCATGATTTTAAACTCCCCTTTCCATTCATTCACACCAACAAAAATGCTGAATGTTCAAATAAGATTATTCATATAAAAATGTTTGAAATTTACATACTAGGCTTATTATTCAGTCTGTGATATAGTTATCTAAAACCAAGGCAGGAGATATGAAACTCTGAACTTGATTTCTTGCCTTCTTAAAGTCATATAGAAAGTTAAAATTTTATTTAATTCTTTCAGATGGGGAGATAAAGTGGAAAACAAGCTCATGAGATAAGGAAAAGACCCTCCCAGAACGGCTGAAAAATGATGAAAAATGACAGAGGGAAACAGTTGGCAATGAGCTGTGGTAGACACACAGCCTTCCTTTATGATTCAGGTATGGCTGTCTTACATGCATCCAAAATCTAGGACCGAACATTTAACTATATAGCTGCAACAGGAAACAGGCATTTGAAGAGTATAATAAGACTTCAGGTTAAATTTGCAACTATTCCTAAAACAGATCGCATGGGGTCATGGTTGATCTTACTCAGTTTTATAACAGTTGCAGAGGTTTCTGAGACTCATTGCTATAGAAACCAACACAGAAACAGACTGGACAATACTGTGAAGAAGAGATGTGGTACACTCTATCATGCTGGCTTTGATCCTACAAAACAAACAAACAAAACTCCAATAACAGAGAGACAAATGGGCTCAATCATTTTAAGATCTATGTAGAAAACCTGATTTTCAGGTGGTGACTGAATTCTCCAAGGTCACATTCTAAATCTGCACTGTACAGTCTGGTAGGACAAGATGGCAGGCACAAACCGTAGTGGCTATGGAGAACTGGGAATGTGATGAGAGTAATTGAAAAATAAAGAATTTAAATTTTTTCTTATCTAAGTTAATTTAAATTTAAAAATGGATATTTGATTCATTTGCTAGAAAATTGTGAGTGCATCTAGTGCAATTTGGCTATGCTAACCTACTTTTAAAACTGTAAATCTAAATACAGATCAATTATTTCTGAGGAAAATTTAGCATCTGAATTTAGGTTGTCATAAGTAGAAGATGAAAGTCAGATTTCTAGGACTTGACAATAATTTTAATAGGAGTATTTCAACAATAATTTTATATTAATCACTTGGTAAAATAATATTTGGATGCATCAAGCTAAACAAAAAAAAGGCTATTAAGATTTTTTTTTGCCCATTTCTTTGTTTTATATTCTAATGTGACTACTGAAAATTTCATTATGTAATGTTTTTCAAGTTATTATCTCTTGGACAACATTATTCCACAAAGTAAAACAATGAGTTTGTAAACATAGTTTTTTGACTTTTGTTCTCTTGATTTTTAACTGCATTGCTTCTTTAAAATACTGTTCAGTCTTTCCCGTTATCTCAGAAGAAAAGCTCACCAATAACATTCATCACAAAGAATAAGGATAAGGGGAAAGAATAAGAGAGCAGGACCCTATAGATGTAGACCCTTCCTTGGCTGTCTTGCCCACTCTCCTTGGCAAGTCCAGAAGTCAGATCTCAATGTCGCCTATCGAGTGTGCCTCTTCATTTCATTGTATTGTTGTTTACCAAGTTACCACTCAAGCATGATCATGACATTTCTTTTGGCCAATGAATCCCAGACAATAGTGACGTCTGCCTCTCATCAGCGCAGGTAACAGAGTTGTGTGGGATTTGTTGTTTTCTTTTTTTAATATTTAGTACTTATTATGTAGACATCATTGTGTCTGCATGTACACCTGCATGCCAGCAGGGGGCACCAGATCCCATTATAGATGGTTGTGAGCCACCATGTGGTTGCTGGGAATTGAACTCAGGACCTCTGGAGGAACAGTCTGCACTCTTAACCTCTGAGCCATCTCTCCAGCCTGTTGTGTGGGATTTGACTGACTTGCTTTTCTGTCTTCCAGGAGCCCTGATGGAGACTGAAACTGTTGCATCAGTCTGAGATCTGGAGTGATGATGATGAAGGCATGCCAGAAGTCCACAGGAATTAGAACTGCCCTCTGAATGGCACCCCACTGAGCTGCAAGGTCATGTATTATTGTACCACAACCCACATCGCAGTGTTTGTGAACTTTGGAGAGGTCAGGAAGTAGGAAGAGGAAAAAGGGAATCAGGTTGTATGTCAAACAGGTGATTCCCATTTTTCCTTTTATAAAGGCTTTTGAGAACTTAACAAGAAAGAATCCACATAAGTGGTTTCCACAAGACCCAGAGAAAGAATAAAGTTTCCAGTGGAAAGTTCTCTCCAAGGTAAGAGAGGTGGGCCAAGGTTTCATTTCAGGAATCAAGAGGCTGCTTCTGCCATCACGTACTTAGAGTGGAACTGTTGTAAGTTCAATGAAAGGAAACCTGATGGTGGTTGAGGGGAGAGGAGTGAGGCATAGTTCTCGTGATTATAGAGGCTGTAGAAGGCCCTGCATTGTAGTCTCCCACATATTTTTTATGGCTGTATTGAACCCAAATATAGCAATAAATATGTTTACACATCAGTTATATTTGAATATTATTCCTAAAAATTCCATTGTCAGGGGCTGGAGAGAAAGCCCAGTAGGTAAGAGCATGTCTTATCCTTTCACGAAGATTGGAATTTGAGTCCCAGAACTCACATGACAGCTAACAACTCTCTGCAACTCCAGTTGCAGAGAATCTGACACCCTCTAATGGCCTCCTTGGACACTGTATGAATGTGGCACACAAACACATACACAGGCAAAACTACCCATACATATAAAATAAAAACATTTAAAACTTAAAGAATTAAAATCCACCCCATTGGTATTACACTTTACAGACCATTCTATGGCTTGTTGAAATCACTCCCAATGATACCTTGGTTATCCTAAAATTAAAAGTAACCTACATCTCTCTTCCTTTAGTTGCACAAGGTTATTCCAACTGTGCAAGCTAAAATTTATTTAATAAATCTCCTTGCATAGTGAATTTAGACCTTTCTTATAAAAAATATTACACCAATACATTTCTTTCTCCCCTAGCCTTACACTGTGATGACTTGCTGTTTATGCATTTATGTTAATATTCCTACTTGAGAAATTAAAGGAAGGCGGCTCAGCTAAAAATAGCTTTAGACGTTTTAATAATTACTGTACCCCAAAAGGCAACTGGTAGTATCAATTTCTGTCTGCCTCAGGGTTTATAATTTTGGTCTAAAATTTTACTGCTCTGACTGATAAACACTGGTATCTCAATTGATAGAATTTACTTCGTATCACAAATACATTTGTGCTTCACTGGATGCTGTGATTGGAAGTCAGAGAGCACATGAGTGACATGGTTATCTCCTTGAGGACTGTAGGTTGAAGCCCATGTTCTATGGAGAACAATTTTTTCTTTTCTTTTTTTAAGTTATTTTTTATTATTTATTCACTTTATATCCCAATCGTAGCCTTCTCCCTTGTCTTTTCCTGGTCCTACCCTCTCTTCTTCTTCCCCACTTCTCCTCCCCTAGACCACAGCAAGGAGGAACCCTCCTCCCCTTCAAACTCCTAAATGTCCAACACTTAACTCAGACAGAAGGATGTGGGAGTCATTCTTTCAATGGTTGTTGGATGTAAACTGGTACAAAAATGTCAGAAAAAAATCTGAGGAATAAAGGCTTCATTTTCAAATGAGTTGGAAACAAAATGTTATAGTCTAAAGATTTAAAAAAATAATCGTGTCAGAGTTCCAGGTTGGATCTGCTTAATGGGTGGTGGGCGCTGTGCCTTGTGTTGTTTCTTTGGAAGGGTTAGATGCTTAGTTGAATGCTTGGTTATTGTTATCTAAGAATGCTTAGTAATTTTCTTACCAAGGATCCTGGGTTTCGTTGTACACTGGGCCCTTTCAGTGACTTAGCACATGCTGGGTAGAGATGATGAAGGGAAAGCTGAGGCTTCAGCACTAAGGGAAAGTTTGTTCACAGTGAACTTTTCAGGGAGAAATCTTGATCCCACACTCCGTTTCAGTCCCAGTGGGGCAGGGTAGGAGAGGGAAGTAAGAAGGAGGCTCTGAGGCAGGGAGAAGAGAACCTTCTTAGGAAGGCCCTTACCTGTAGTGACCTGGGTGGGGTGTGGAGAGGACACCATGTAAGCTCCCATGATGCAGCGGGTTCTCTACATCCCCTGAATTAACTCCTTTGACTAGAAGGAGACATTATATCCCCACACAGTGAGAAAACAGAGCCTTAAAACTATCTGTTTTAGGTCTCATGCCAGAGGTCAGTGAGAAATAGAACAAACCCCCCAAACCTCAAATCATTCCTTAACCTAATAGGGTCAGGCTCCTCCAACCCTACCCCTACTTCTTCCTTCTTCTTCCTTCCTTCCTCCTCCCCCCTTCCTCACCTTTCTTTTTTTTTCCTTCCTTCCTTCCTTCTTTCCTTCCTTCCTTCCTTCCTTCCTTCCTTCCTTCCTTCCTTCCTTCCTTCCCTCCTTCCTTCTTTACTTTATGTGTTTCATTGTTTTTGACTTTATTTTGTAAATTTTGTTTGAGATATGGTTTCATACTGTAGCCAGGCTAGCCTCAAATGCACCATGAAACACAGTCTGGCCTTGAACTTATGATGATTCTCCTGCCTCAGCTTCCTGAGTGCTGTGCTTACAGAGGTGAGCCTCAACACCTGGCCGTACCTCACATTTGTGGCTACACTGAAGATGCCTTCTTTTGTGTGGATGTGTTATGCCCTATGTCCATATCCCTGAATGCACTCCGCAGATACTCTCCGCAGAGCAATTGTGATTTTCTGTATTAACCACTGCCTACTATACACAGAGCTTCTCTGTTGAAGGTTGAGAGCAATATTTTCACCTATGGATATAAAGGTAAGGATTTAGGAGACAGTTTGAGACCATATTCATCTAGCAAACAACAGTAGTAGCTGTCTCCTAGAGCCTAGGGCCTCCCTAGCCATGGGTTCTTGGCCAGATTCACAGCATGAATTATCTGCTGTGGAGTAAGCTTCAAATTCAGTAACGATTGCTCACTCCCACAAGAGTCATCCCACGATGGCACTGGTGGAGGTGTCTTGCTAGGTATGGTGGTAACCAACAATTCTGTTACAGCTCCTTGCATCTTCAGGTACTATGAGAGCCAGGCAGCAGGGAGGAAGCTCATACTCAGATTCAGCTCGATTTCTCTACATATTGCAACCCAAGATGTGTGTGGCATATCTTCAACAACACGCTCTTCTAGTCTCATTATAGCGGGCAACCAAGAGCAATCACAGTAGCTTCTTATGGTTTTAGTTGTCTCTGGGGCCTCTCTGACCAACAGCTCATAGGGAAGTATACTACACCAACCACTAGGATTTTGTTTATTAATCTTCAGGTTCTGAAAGGAGCACTAGCCAAACAACCAGTGAAGGCAGTTTTAATCAGAGATTCATAAAATCAGATTACATGACAATGGCTGAGCCTGCACCAGGGGTTAAGAACTGCCACCCATGCAGCTGATTCTTCAGTTGACCTAACTGTAATCGTTGTATTTCTGCAAATGTTACTCACAATGTGTGTTCTGCTCTAATCCACTAGATAACAGACTGATAGCTAGCCTTGTTATAAAAGGGTACAATTAAATAGGAAAGAAAAAAAAAAACCCACGAAGGAAATCAGAGTAAAACTTAAACATTAAAAACAAAAGCTCAAAGAACTGAAGTTCTGCTAATATTAGGCTAAAGCCATGTTATCGTTTTGGCTATGCAGTGTTCGCCCCTGGTTCTTTGTTGAAGGCTTGGTCCCCAGCTAGCGGTGCATTATGGGAAACTTCAGGGGTAGGGCCAGATAGTTGAAATGGTTCACTGGGGATAAAAGGGTTGTCTTGTCACTGGCTCCTCATCATATTTCCTCTCTAATGCAACCCCTCCCCCTCTTCCTAGCCACATATTACTCCTTCCATGCTGTTCAAATATTGGTATAGAAATGGGGGCAAGATTTGGTCTAAAACTGGATTCCCTTCTTGGCCAGGAAACTACATTTCTTGATACAGGTTTTGCCTGATTTTGAAACAATGTCACTTTCCCTGGCATTCCAGTTGCCAAGGCTGGTACCTGCCATTTGGCTAATTTCTAACCCTGGAGAACTTGTTCTCCTAGAGATATTGCCTGTGTTGCCCGATATTTTTGGTTTGGTTTTGTTTTGTTTTTCTGTTTTTTGTGGTTTTTTTTTCTATCTCAGGGAAGAGACCCCATGAATTTGTATGTGTGAGTCTTCTAAGCCTTGTACTCCAGCAAGCTTATGAAAATAAATTCTACATAAAATCTCCCCACATTGCTCAAGCCTCCTGTCCTTGCTTTTGAACTTGTGGGCCCTGTGTCAGACTTAGATCACTGGCAACTTTTCTGGCTCACTTTATTTTCTGCCTCTGGCTGGGTCATTCCTGAGCCTTTCTGGTCTTATCTGATGTCTCATGTTACCCCATCCCTAACTACATTGCCTTCCAGAAGTTCAGCTTTGGTCAGGATCAGACTCTGCTTCTCTCCCTGTTGTTGGAATGGAGCAGATTCTAACATTTCATATAGGCATTACTGAGAAACTCATACACCACAGTGAGAAAAGTACAAAGTTCCACTGTCTCCTACTGCCCAGACCCTAGGGAACTGAGAAGAGTGGGAAAAGGACAGTCATCATTGTTGTCCAAAATAGAGACAACTGCATTTCTAGTATCCATTGCCTTGGGGTTAACAGGAACCTCTCATATCTCCTGTAATAGTAAGTCCTGGGTAAGGTCAGTGTATTTCCAGTTTTTTTTTAATCCCACAAAGCAGAAACAGAAGGAACAAGCAGGCTTGTTCTGCAGACTGTCCTGTTGAATAAGACAGAACTGGGGCCCTCTGGGAAGGTTTCCACAGCCAGGATTCTCTACTTTCTTTAGGGTGCTGGGATGGTAAGCTTTTCCAGCATAGAACTGTGCCCCAGTAATAGCAGGGAAAATTCTCAGACAACTTTACAGTGTTCCTTCAAGGAGGCCCCTCTTGTCTTTTACTCACTAGCTGTGTGAGTACAATGGGAAAACTCCACAGAAAGCAGTGAGAATCAAAGCCTTCAGTGCAGTGCTTTAGACAACCCTTTAAACCTCCTCTAGGAATTTGTATTACAGGACCTTACTGAACAAGTGCACAAAGAACAACTGTGTACCTGTAAGAGAGCTTATGGAAGAATTCACCATACACGCCAAAGACACCTGAAGAGGTAGAAATGGAGAGGGGCAGCAAGAAAAATTTTAATGTCTCACAATATGGAATTGGTTAAATAAACCATGGTCCATCTGTAAACGAAATACTATAATACTATGCAACTTTAAAGAATGATTTTTAATGTGGTTCCTCCCCTGGAAAATGTTCTTGTTATATTGTTAAGGCAGAAAAAGCAGGTTACCAAACAGTATCCATTTAAGGAAACACAGTAAATGTTAACAGTGGTTAGCGTGGGTGGTGTGATTTCAGTTGACTTTTAAAAATTATTTTTGTTTATATGCTTTTTTTTAAAAATCATCCACAAAACATGCACTACCTCTGTAGCTACAAATGACAGTCTGAAAACTAACAATGCAGCCACTGAACACTTAGCCACTTTTGTTACTGTTTTGTGTGAGGTGCAAAAGCACCCCAGTTAGAGTGAGCAGAGACTTAGACTGAGACCTTGTACTTGCCAGACATTGCCTCATATAAATCCCTCCCTGGCGTTGGCAACCCTGGCTTTCAGCCAAATCCCCACCTGGGGCCACTGTGAGAAATGAGGTTACAAGAGCTTGGTGGCCATGGGGGAGGGACGCGTTCAGTCGAGCTGTCACATCTACACAGCGCCACCCAGAGGACAGTCAAGGAACTCGACTCTCTAATAACCAGTACACAGTCCTCTGTCAATCCTAATGTCAGTGTCACCAGATGGTCAAACCAAGCCCTGTGTGGAGATCATCCGTGAGAGTCTTAAGGCATGGTTTTGGATACCACTTCCCAGTGGGAGTCAGGATCTCTGAGGGTGCTGTCTGGGGGCTATTTTCAAAAGCTACTCACAGCACTCCATTGCATACTAAAAGTTGTCAGGCAGTCAAGGTACCCACACACACTCCCTCCCACATCTCTGTTGGTGCCCCCAACTGCTGCACTCACTTCTTTTCTTCTCTCTGGAGTAGGCGGTGGGGTTGGTGGGAATTTAGACAAGCTGCTTCCCGTCAACAACTTTATGAGTTCCTTCCTTCCTTCCTTCTCACTTTGAGACACCATTGACAAATGACTCAGCCATAAGCACACCTTCCCAGGAATTTGTTTCTAGAGGGGATGTGGGCAGATGAACACAAAGTGACCATACAATGGGAGAGATCACCATGAGGCCTTGTCCCAGACTGGCAGAGCCCCACATATTGAGAAACAATAGGAAAGTCTCCCATGTTCAGAGCACTGGCTTCAGGGAAAGGAAGTTTGTAGAACCAGTGGGAGAGGCAGGGGACCCATTTCACAGCTGGGAACACAGAGGACTTGGAACCAATCATTTGCTTGTGGTAGCATGGGGAATTAGGACAGAGCTAAGTCTTCTGATCAGTAGAACATCAGCTACGGTTCTGCTGCCTATCTGGGTGTCTCTGTTTGGGGCTAAAGTGACAGAGAAAAGACATCCAACCACTCTGCTGTCCTGGAGCCTCTGAAGATTGCATGGCGTGTGTACTCATGTACACATGCCCCTCTGAAAGTTCAAGGGGTGTATCGAGCCCTCTAGTGCTTACAGAATGTAAACACCTAGCTCACCATCAGAAGCAGAGAGAAGCCAGGAAGGGTGTGAGCACAGCAAGCTGAACTTGAAGAAAAATTTTCATCCTTACGGCAAGAAATGGCTTCGAGAAGGGCAAGAACAAAACAACAGAGTGAGGAGGCTGTGCAGTGTCGCTGCCAGGATGGAGTCCAGAGCGATGGCAGCTGACGTGAGAGCTGTATTTTAGGATCTTTCACCCACTTGCACATTTGTCACTTGGAGATGCTAACAAAGGCCCACAGTGGAGCTCTGCTCTCTTCTCATTGAGCCTCTTTATTAAGGCATGACAATTTAGACAAAGTCAGAAGCACAGAAAACAAAACAACACAAGGCTGCCTGTATGAAGAGGTCAGTGCACCGTAATGAGCTCACTCAATGCCATTTATGTAGGATTCCAGAGCATCCTCATTTTACACGTGGCACAGAGCTCACTCTGCAGATCTCCCATTGTCTAGAACAGCAGCAACCAGCAGTATCTGCCCAGCTTGGCCCTACTGTCAGGGACCTGTTCTGCTCAAGTAATGATGATAAACTCACTCAACAAGTTCCAGAGGCTGTGAAAAATGGACCCAGTGGCCCCTCCTCAGATGACAGTGAACCAAAGCAGCACTCTCAATGTCTCCTTTACAAGAAACAAGGGGTGTCACAGTATGACTGATGCAGATAATTTGGACCCATGACCAAAGGTCCCAGTGCTGTTATCCAGCAGTGCCAGTTTCAATGTTTATCTTAGAGCCACGCTAAATGGAACATAGACCCAGATTGAGAAGGTTTTCTCAGTGTGCCCTGTCCATTCAAAGCTTTCCACAGACAGCCTTAATTGACAGATTTTTCTGGTATCACAAGAGCCTGGAAGAGACCATAGAAAGGCCACACATCAACTTCTGTTCTGCAGCTCTCAAGGCTTAGATGATGTCTGCCTAGCAGATGAAGGTGAGCCTCTGCAGTGGGGTTTATATCAGGCGTTTGGACTGGCAAGCTCTGAGTTTCAAGTTTCTTATTTGTGAGATGGGCTTATAAACCTATTCCACCCACTTTATTGTAGAACTTAACTAGATATTTTATCTGAATTGCCAAGCATAGCATTGGGTAGACAGTAGGTGCTCAATGTTTTCCCCTACTTTTCCTTTTAAGTAAACAACCGTTAAGTTACTTTCCAGGAAAATGGCAGAGGCAGGTGTTCCTATGGTCAGTCCAGGAATCCTTCTATATATTTCTTCCTACTCATGTTGCATCTTCTCAAAGGCATGGTGGGAAGAGCTTTACATCCCCAGATGGAGGTCTGGTGGCTCACCTTTCCTGACAAACATTTCTGCAGAGTTAATTTGAAGCATCGTTGAGGTGATGTAGTGGTGGATGTGAGTGATTTTTTTTATAGTGTTACAATAATTTATCATCTCCTCTCCAGCAGCTCTCCTCTGGCTGGCAGCTCTAAAAACCCCACAGTCGACAAGAGAGCAGTGAACAGAAATATTTTCAAGAGCAGATGGGACATACCTTCAAAATGCGGGATTGTCCCACTGAAACTGGGACATCTGGCAACCCTAAAAAAGCCCAAACTAGATGAAATAAAAATTATGAGATGGAGGAACAGAAAAATATGTCTTTGCATTGATTAGCAGGCAATGTAATTAATCTCCTTCAACTCCCTTCTCAGTCCTGCCGTGTAAAACAAGGAGAACTTGCAGTCTTACTGGGTCCCCCTGTGACAATTCTTACGTGATAATTTCAAAGTAGCATGAGTTTTGGAACTTCACAGTAATGCCTCCCTTCCTATTGCTGACACTGTCCAGGGAGCAATGAAATTCACACCTTAACTTTCTCAGCACGAGGCTTTTCTTGTTAGCCTGGGCAACAGTGACACGGAGGAGATTTGGGCAGTTAGAATCAGGCCAAAATTTACAGTATTATTAGGAAACCAGAAAGAGAAATCTCTCTCGTTTTGTGAGATGGTTTTTATTCGTGATTCCTCTCTCTTTCTGTCATTTACTTCTGTCCTCTGCTAAGGGTTGAACAGTGGAAAGCCATGTGGAGACCTGAGAGCAAAGCCGGTTAGTGATCTTGTCTTTTGCTAAACCTCCAGGAAAGACTTCTTGGAGAAGCTCACTCTTTCATTCTTCAACCATGGCTGACTGCCTAGTCCCCCAGGAATGTGTTGCATCTTGCCCGAGGTGTCTGTCTGACCACTCTGTCTATACCACCCTCTCCACTCTTTGAGCGCTCAGATGCCACCCAATGCTTGTTCTGGCGCTACGCCACAGCTCTTGGTGTTTCGCCTTTAGCTATTTATTTTTTTTATGCTCTCCTCCATGTTTTTACTATCACTTTCCATGTCCCAAGTTTGCACAGTGTCCCTGTGTAATGTGGTAAAGCTCCTTGGTTGGGGAAGAGCAAGGTTTCTGGTCTGGACTTTGAGACTCAGTCTTGCCACATGCTAGCTCTGTGGTATGTGCCCATTTGATGATATGTACTCAGCATCCCCATGTGGGAAGAAGGAAAGTCATTGTTTTACAGATCCTTGTGAAAATTATTTGAAAATAACTTTCAAACAGTTCAAATATGCTACGACAATCACAGTGAGCACCATAGAAAACATGATTATTCATTGTTGTTTTTATTAATATTATTGCTGTGGATCAACTTTCGGGCCATAGAGATAAAGAGACCTGTCAATTCAATAGGAAATAGGTGGCAATGAAGGTAAATGTGGTTTTGCTTTCAGACTCAGACGCTGCGTAGCAATGGGAGTCAGGATAAGAAGTTTTCCCCAAATATAGGTCTTTTCCAGGCATAGATGTAGAAGAGAGAGAAAGGCCGCTATGCTTGGTTGCGTAGCCCTTTTCCTACAAATGTAGGTGTATACTACAAGAGGATCACGGTAGCGTGTGTCTGGATGAATGGTGAGGAATGACAGGAGCGGATTCTCTCTTTGGTCCACTGACTGTTCATTTGGTCCAGTTTTAAGCACAAATCTAGCTGGTTATGTGCACCATGATGTTAGAGCTTCTTTGCTATGTGATCAAAATTCGTACCCACCACATTCAGTAGCTTACCTCCTTGGCCTGTCGTCCACAACTACTCCATCAAGTCTGTTTAGCCAGGGTTGCCCCTCATCCTGATGCTTCCTCTTCATAAATTTCCATCCACTGGGCCCCTACTCTGATCCTTGCCTGGCATTCTCCATTGTCCTGCTTGTATTCAGACTGTGGGCTTCTCCGCGCCATGGCAGCTCATTCCTACATATCATGTAATGCCCTGTCCTGAATGACAGCTTTCATAATGACTTCAGCATATGCATACACTCTTTTCTCTGTAATGTCAGTCAGCAAATTGTTAATAGGAGTTGGAAGGGCGAGGGCTGAATCTCAGGCAGAGGGGCACAAAGACAGATCTATGGGGCCAGAAATGTGAGACTCAAGACTTGGCAGGCCTTAGTGACAGATTGGTTGAAGGAAGAACGGGTGAGGAGAAGATTGGAAGTGATTGATTCTTGATGTTTAGCCTGTTCAGCCAGACAGATGGTGCTTATATAAGTGCAAGTTTGAAATGGAGATAAGGGGGGTTTTCTGGGTCCGTAGCATACATGTGGAAATACCTGAGAGGTGGCAGAGAAGAATGTGTGGGTGTACAGCTCAGAAGAGAAGACCTAGGCTGGGGCTAAAGGATGGGAGATTTATCAACCTCTGTAGGTAACAGCAGAAGTGATTGCAGTGGAGAGGACCAGGCACAGATCAGAGTTATAAATGTGAAGAGTGTGGCTGAACCCACAGATCCCTCTCTCTTGCTGACTGTGTAAGCAGTTCACAGACCCTGGCTTCTTTGTGTCACTCTTTGCACTAAGTAGGCTTGCCATCTTAGCTCAAAGAATCTATAAGTATGTTGCCTGAAGGATGTATCTCAGTGTTAGAGCACTTTCCTAGCAGCCTAGGCAAATTTGACATTTATATTGGCATGTAAATAAATAAATAAGGTTCGAACTCTAGTATTGCCGTTGAAACAAATAAGTAAATAAAATGTTTCTTAAAAGGAAGTGATCCAGAACTCTCCCTAGAACCCTAGCAGAGTCAATTTTGTTGCAGCATTGTAAATTAACAGATCTTTGGCTTAGAGTTCCCAAAGTATTCCTGACAAGATTCCAGCCCTTTGGCGCGATATGTACAGGGACAAGATTCTTGCTTTTGTGTCCAGCATATTATAGATGGAAATGAAAGACATCTGTCACCTGCAGGGGTTCAAGCCTGGACAATTAGGACAAAGTTGGGAGGCTGAGATGACATAGTATATTCTACTTAATTGCTTATTGCCCTTCCTGGCTACAGGCAAGCTTACTTTATGAGAAGAGTGTCTTTGGATTTTGTACACAAACATGGGTACACAATTCCTGAGCACTGTGAGATTACCTATAAACTGGAATGTGCTGGAGGAGAATTACCAAGCAGAAGCTTGGCTTCACATCCACAGTCACCCAAACTTCCTCTATAGAGAAGAGGGCCTAGGCTGAGTTTACCAGAAAATGGGCTGTGGTGGAAAGAGAGCATTCAGGGCAACTATAGTCTGCACGTTTGTGAAGCTGACAGGAGCAACTGTCTTAAGAAGTGTGGAGCATTCAGAGATCTGTGACCACTTGTTTTGTTCTCGTCCCAAGATTTCACTTTCAATAATATGCTACCAGAAGGGGAGGAGGTGAACCTTCTGGCCATTGTAGCCTGTCTCTTCCCACCCTAGCATCTCTGCTATCTACAGCTCTGTTCCTTGCACAGTGAGGGGTGGAAAAGTACTTTCTGATTAAATACTTCTTCTAAAAGTTTGGGCCTAGTCCCTGTCACACAGCAGGGTAGGGATCTGATGCTCAGCTCAGCGCTCCTTCTGCCTTCTAGAAGACACATCCCAGGGTCTGGGTTCTAACTGAGTACTTGTTCCCTCTTCTAAGTTGTGTACTCCAATGGGGCCTAGCTCTTGCAGGGGAGCTTGAGAATCCTGAATGTCTGTGTGAGTGTGTGTTTTTCTACTTTAAATCACATTCTCTGTCTTCTGTTCCACCCTTCAGCACTCTGCATTCTGTTTGACTATAATACTTTACAATCATTGATTTCGATAGAGCAACTGACTCTCTTCTTTCAGCTAAGAGGTGCTCAAAGATCTAAGGATGTTAGGTCACAGTTGAGCCCCCATTTGGTGATTCTGCAGCTGTGTTCTGTGAAAGGTCTTCCAGACAGTCTTTAGGAGAAAACAATGACACGTACACCACATTGTCATTCCAGAAAATTACACCTACTAGTTGTCTAGGGTCTGGGATGGAAATCTGTGGAAAGAACAGTCCTGTTTGAGAGAGCTGGCTTCAGCACTGTTGCTGGTCACGTGGTATGGGTAAATTAAATTTCTGTAGCTCTCTGAGTCTCAAGTTCACTTCTGCAAAACAATCTCTAGCATATTCTGTTTTAAAGACTTATTGAAGGAACCAAATGAATAATACTGGTGAAAAGCTCGGGAATTTGGAAAGTTTTCTATAACACGAGGGCTCTTTCTTTTTTTTTCTCTCTCTTTTTCTGCAAAAGTGGTCAATAATAAAGTGAGTGCTACAAAGGTGATTGCGGATGGAGTGATAATACTCATCATCTTTTCAGTTAGACTCTAAGTTAATATTTTCTAAGAGATTAGGTACAGTTAAACTGTGCTCCATAAACTTTTAATCAGACATGCCAAATGTCTTACAGTCCACTTTGGCAGGAGTAGCTCATTGCCTTAGTCATTACTTCTATAAACAACACATTGAGGGCTTAAATCACCTCCAAGGATAGAAAGGATATTTGCCAAGGATCCTTCGGTCCATGAGTCTCACCAATTGACAGTTATCTGAATGAGTAAAAGGACAAGGCGCTTGGATCTGAGACTTCTGAACTGACTCCTGCCAAGTGGCAGGAACGACTTTAGTGCTGCTGAGAAGCTGACTGCTGTTGCCGCCTACTCCGCCTTCCTCCTTCCTCCTGTCCTTGAGCTCACAGATGCCGCCTGCCTTCTGCTCTCTCCTTTACCAGCTTCTTGCATTTCCATGTTTCCTTGCACCCGTTTTCCTCACTGCAGATTCTCATTTCTGAGTTTTCCTCTGTCTCTCTCCACTCCCATACACATGGTCAGAGACTGACTTCCCAGTGGGCCTGCGGTTTTCTTCCCTCACCCCAGTGAACATGGCCAAACAAGGTTTGGCTACATCAGGGACAACTCATTCTCCTGCTGAGTCGTGTCCAACGCTCTAGCATCTTGACTTTGCTTTTTCTATTTCACCTGGATTGTCCATCCTGTCATAGTTCTTCTGCCTGGTCCAGACTTACCCCAGCCCAGTAGTGCTCAGAGTGAACTTTCTAAACATTAAACTTGACCTTATCACTTCTAGAATATTTTAATAATTTCAGACAGAATCCAAAATCCTGAGCTTTCTCTACTTTTAAGGTAGTCTGTCATTTGGCTTCATCACTAGTAACACTTTGATGTCATGTTTAGTGAGTGAATGAAAGGATCAGTAATGAATGAATGGTTGTGTCCATGGGATACAATGTGTCCCAACAGAAACGGGATGGAATGGGCTTAGGATTGTTTTGAGGCTTCAGATATTTATTCACTGAGCTTGAGAAATTCACACTTCAGACTACTTTTCTATACCCAGCCTTTAGACTTTGTCTGGAGAGTCCTAAGTAAATGACTTACCAGCCCCCCCACACCCTTAAGAATAATAACAGACAAACAAACCTTAGAACTCATGATGAAAAAACTGTAAAATTATAAAGAAAGACACTATGTGCCCTGTTTTTACCAGCTCACCATTCTGTCTTCCCCCCACTCTCATTTTCTTTTTCGTTGTTTTCTCCTAGTAATACAATTTAAGAGTATATATTATTTGAGTTTTGGTGAGTAATGAATCATAAATAGTTTTATAGAAATGTTCCATGTTACAGATTACCTAAGAAGCACTGCTCTCAGGTTCAAGGAGGCTCAGAGCTCTGTGGTTTTCTAGGATTGATCACTTACTCCTGAATTACTGTGTGCTGTGGGAGACATGTGCTAGACAATACTAAAGCCAAGCCTGGGGCCATTGTAGTCTATGAACAGAGTGCCCCCTGGTGTTGGGATTGCAGAAGCCCTGCATGGGTCCCTCGGCAGGTGCCTTTGAATCTCCTTGGTAACTCACCCCCTACCCTTTCAGGTTTTCATCTTTTCTTTATGTTCCTGGCTTGCTGCTGCACTCATATGAACAATGTATCCATCTTTGTAGACATTCCTTTTCTGAGTACCTACCGAGTCACTTCCATGAGTAGGGCACATTCACAAACCATTAGAATAATGATGAATGAGTCTGACATGGCACCTGAGATCAGAAAGACCAGATTAAACAATAAAGCAAGTAGACAAATATGCCAATCATAAATTGGCAAGGTAGCATAAAAACTAAAGTGCTCTGAAAAGGACTCAGAGAATGAGGCTTACAAACATAGTATGTTCAGAGAAGACTCTCTAGGGACAGAGCCCTAAATGATGCCAACGTATTAGGCATGCAGAGAGCAAGGGAGAAATGTCAGTAGGCAGAATGAATGAGAGGCATTAAAGCTGAGGAGAGAGACAGCCTGCTATGCTCCAGGAGCTGAGAGGAGATGGGTGTCCTACACGTAAGGAGATCCACAGGGCCGAGGTGGTGAAATAGTTTGCCATCCTATACAGCATAGAAAGGCTATTTGCCATACTTTAAGTACAATAAGAAGTCTTCTTCTAGCCTTGAAAACATACAGCCTACCCCTGACTGGTATGCTATTGTAGATATGGTTGTGCTCACACAGAACAGTTCTCCCAGTGAGGCATGCTTTTAACTGCACCAGGCTCATCGATGCTGCTTGCTTCCTCTCTTGTCCTTTCCTACAAATTCCCTTCACACCGGTTCTTATTTTTGTATGCCCCAGCCTCTTGGCCCTGGGAAATCCAGGGTGGGCAGTCATCAGAATCAGATAGATTAAATCATCAGTCAAGAAAAATTTCGGACCCTGGGATGAACTCATGAGATTACTTCCCTGAAGGACATTTTAACTGGAATTAACAAGAAAGGTTTTGTTTTGTCACGATTGCACTCTTGTTTAACTGCCTGTGGTCACATTCTCTACCTGGAGCAGAACATGGATACTCTCGGAGAGCATGAGGTAGAGAAGACAGGTAGGTGAGAGATGGTGGCTGGATTTGAGCCACAGTCCCTAACCTCACCGTTGTATGCATTCCGCCATTCTGTGTTAAAACTACAGTGTTTTAACAATCCTGTTAACGTTTTATTTTGGTTAAACAACACTACAAATGCAGCTTTTGAGTCTCTTCACCCTCTCCAGGGCTATCCTGGACTATTTCTCCCAGAGCCCAAGACTTCTACTGAGTTATAGTTTGCTTCTTTGTTGCTATGATAAAATATTGACCAAATGCAACTTTAGGGAGGAGAGGTTTTTGTTGTTGTTTTTCAATTACAGGTTACAGTTCATTTTCAAGGGAAGCCAAGGCAGGAACTGAAGCAGAGACCATGGAGGAATGGAGGAGCTCTGACTTCCTTCCAGGCTCACACTGAACTAACTATCTTACAAAACCCAGGCCCACCTGCCTAAGAACGGCACTACCTAGAGAGGGCTGGACATTCCTGTGTCAGTTACCAATCATGAAAATGCCCCGCCACCATGCCAGCAGGTGTCTGATGGAGACAGTTCCTCAGCTGGGCTTCCTCCCTCCCAAGTGTGTCAAGCTGTCAACAGAGATTCACCAGCACAAAGTCCTCCTGGAGACCTTATATTAAGTGCGGGGAGAGAAGCTCCACTTTCTTTCTCCAGGTACATTTTCCAGGGGCTTCCTACCACCAGGCAACTGAATGTGAGCATCTCTCACATCTCTGAGCAGTGGCAGAACTGGGAGATCACAGGTGAGATTCCATGATGCCTCTCAGACAGGACGGATGTAACACAGCTTCCTGCACTGCTGCAGATATCCTCCTCCCACTCACACACACTGATCACATGTTAGGGTGTGTGCTTAGGCATAAGGTGACAATTATCAGTCCCTGCTTTTAAGATGATCTGCATTTGATGAAGAAAGGGTCTTTCCCTGCCCTCTGGTCAGTTTGGAGTTCTTTAGACCATCTGGAGCACGGTTTCCTTTCTCCTTACAGTTTCTCTGTGCTATTTTTCTTTAAGCTCAACAGTAGCAGGGGAGGGAGAAAAGTCCCAAGGAACCAAGCCAAAACTCGGTGTGAATCCTAACAGCAGGCTCCAAAATGCCAAATGGGAGAGAAAGAAATGGAAACATTGACTTTTTCCAGCGTCGTGTAACAATTCATCTTTTAGCAGATTTCCATGTGGTCTGATGCGCCCGAGCTCTCAGAAGCAGCCGGGCCAGCAGGAGCAGTTTGTCTCGTTGGCTGCTTGTTATCCTGTCCCCATCTATCCATCCATTTCCATCACTCTGAATCTGGTGACCTTTAGGATTTGCTATAAAATCCAGATGTTCAATCCTGCTTGTAACCCCCCAAGGACTGGCTATTGGAGAATCACAGAGTTGCATGCAGGTATTTTAAACTGAAAATGATTAGTTAATGAGGAGGTGGTTGGTGGGAGCACCAGAAGGAAGGAATGATCTACTGCTGGAGAGTGGGTTTTCCTGCTGCTCACTCCACTTCTAGGAATAAGTTTTCTTGTTAACCCTCCATCCACTCAATGCATGTTGCTCATGAAAGCAGTTTTGTAACTACCAGGGTGTCCTCCAGCCTGGGGAAACCATCTATATAAAAACCTGAACTTCAAAATACAGTTCGTATGTACTGGCTATCCAAATGTCAAAACCTTTGCTATGCTTATCAAGTGATGTCAATCTTATAAATATCTGTTTCCTTTAAGATAGGAGAAAACCAAGTGTGGTGGTTACACTAGTAATTGCAGCACTTTGGAAGCTAAGTCAGAAGGACTGCCACACGTTTAAGGCTAGCCCTAATGAAACAGTGAGTTCTAGGCAAGCCTGGGCATCACAAAGAGGCCCTGTGTCAAAAAGCGAGTAAACGGATGATCAAATAAGTCAACTCTGATAATGTACACATACCAAGAAGAATGGTCTGAGTAAAACACAAACATATGCTTGTGCTCTGACACAAGGGTCCAGTGGTGAGGTTTGGTCACCATTTTCCACCATAAGATTTGGCAATCGGTCTGCCTTTCTTTGATCCGGAAAGGCTTTTCTGTAATTCCAAGGGTTTGCACATCTCTGACTGAGCTGAAGGTTATAGTTAGAGATTTGCAGCTGACAGATTCCGTGGGCTGCTATCGGAAGTGGACAGCTACTTCTTGACCAAATCCCTTTGATTCTCTTTATTACCTGCCTGGTGGATGCCAGTAGGGAGGAAGCCTAGACCAGGAACCAGAAACCCAGGTTGACAGTAGGCTCCAGCATCATCCACCTAGCTCATGCCTCAGTAAGTCATTTACATGTCAGCCCCCAGTACCTTGTTTATTAAGTGAGAATTATATCTTTCCAAGCTCTCTCCTCACAAGGTCTCCATGAGATAATCCATGGAAAAGTGCTTCTCTTATGAAACAGTCTCATAAGAAAATAATTATTATTTTCTTACTTTTGTTCACAAAATCATCGTTTTCTCTTTGCCTGGAACACCTTATCCTTGAACACCAAGAGGGTATATGTCAAGATTCTTGAAAAGAGAACAACAACAACAACAAAACAAACAAACAAACAAAAACCTGTGTATAGTGGCTCATGCCTTTAATCCCAGTACTTAGTAGAGGCCCACCTGGTCATCAGGATGCATTCCAGGATACCCAGGGCCACTACACAGAGCAACACTGTCTTACCGCATTTTACTCCCCGCACCCCCCAAAAAAAGAAAGTAGAGTCTAACGAAGATGTGTTAGTAGGATTAGAGAATATTCAAGAAAGGCAAGAGACCTAGAGAGTAATAACAGAACATATTGCTACCTCCATGGCACAGGGCTGGGGTGAGGAAGGGGGCAGCTCTGTTCCTGAAGCCCAGGGAGAGCTGGGGTCATGGAGGACCACCCTATCCCCATGCCATGGGAGTGTCCATTATAGTGTGGGCATAATAAACTCTCCTTTTTCTGTAAGTGCAGGGCTAGTAAGTATGACAGGAGGTAAAAGGAATGGAAACAGATTTCTTTCTTGCAGTATATAGGTCTAGAATTTCTCCAGAAATTGGGCAGCATGTGGACTTGGGTGAGCTTGTAGATGCACATATACAAAAACTCTTTAGGGGTAAGTACATTCCCAAACATGCTGAGTTTAAGGTCAGAGTTCAAGAAGAAACCATGGCAGATATATTTGTTATGGGTATACTCAGTACAAGCTCAACACACATGCTCTAAAGGTTAAAAGGAAACATGAAAAACTCTTCTGAGCACATTCAGCCCCTCAAACCCTTAGCTAAAACAACACTAAAGGCTACTTTTAAAGTTTTATTTTACTTCTTGATTTTTTTTTTTTTTTTGAGAAAGTGTTTCTCTATGTAGCTTTGGCTGTCCTGGAACTTGCTCTGTAAACCAGGCTTGCCTTGAACTCACAAAGATTCTTCTGCCTCTGTGTTCCGGAGTGCTGGGGTTAAAGGCATGCACCACCAATGCCCAGCCCAAAGGACACTTTTATGGTGAAGTAACTGAGGAGGGTTTTCTCGTCAGGATCCTGCTTTGCTTAGCTGTTAGCAGGAGAGAGTCACAACCTGAACAACCATTCAGGTCCCAGGTGGGGAGGAGGATAGGTCATCTTGTCCCTGCCAGAATCATGGGCTCCACTTGTGGATTCCCGTCAGGAAACGGCTGGGAAGTGAGTCTGGTAACAAGTGAGGAAACCAGCTCACCTGGCTGCTTCCCTTATGACATGCCACTCATGTTCTTGGATGGCTCTTCTGACCACTCAGTTAACAAACCAATCCTTTGTAGGCTATAGATCAATCACCTGTATTTTCTTCCTAAATTTTATTTTCATTTGAAATCTGTTGTGGCTATGTATCTTAGCAATCCTCCTGCCTCAGCCTTCCAACTGCTGAGGAAGTGTACACCACTTTGTCCAGCCAAAATCATATTGCCATTTACTTTATTGGCTACTTGTTTTCTTCCCCTACTAGACGGCATATCATATAAGGCAAGATACCTCACTAGTCACTAGCCTGAAACATGAAAAAAAAAAGTTTTCTGAATATTTGCTGAACATCAGATGATGTCAGAGTGAGTAAGAAATATCAAGACTAAACATGCCTTCCAACAAATACTTGAGCTATAACTATTTGGCAGGAAAAGCCCTCACCCCTAGCCCTCGGCTAACTCACCAATAACATTTTCCATTTCAGAGAATTCTGACAGCCCGCTCCTGCTGTGGCCTCAGGCCTGTGAGTCACCTTCATAGATGATATCTCCTTAGAGATCATTCCCACAGTGTTCTTTAGGCTGTGCATCTGGATAGGTCCTCTACAATACAGTGAGGAAAAGAACCAAAGCCGTTGCTTCCTATTTGCATCTGGATGTGGGGATGCTAGTATGTTTAGAGGTGTGTGTGTGTGTGTGTGTGTGTGTGTGTGTGTGTGTGTGTGTGTGTGT
>NW_026591711.1:6791071-6810881 GCF_907164565.1 Psammomys obesus
TGTGTGTGTGTGTGTGTGTGTGTGTGTGTGTGTGTGTGTGTGTGTGTAGGCCAGAAGAGGGCATCCTGCGGCTGGAGTTTTAAGTGCTCGTGTGCTGCTTACCAGTGTGGGTGCTCAGGACAGAAATGTCGACCTCTGCAAGCGCAGCAAATGCTTATTACCACTGAGCTGCCTCTCCAGGCCCTCCATGTCAAACGTTCCACCTCCTATTGGCAGAAGGGAGCTCTTACTGTTTCACGCATGCTGTTGCTTTCCCACTGCTGGAGTCATGGCACATACAACAATGCTGGCTTATCCTGAATGCAGAATGCCTATGTTGAAAGTACCTGCTCTGTGCTGACATGTTCTGTGAGAGCAGTTTCATGTTCTGGTATCTTAGATAAGGAAATGAGGCTGGTGAGATTAGCTGAGTGCCTAAAATGCAAAACTAAGCTTGGTCTCAATGCCGGTCGGCCAAGATCTGTCTCCTATGTCAATGTCACTGAAATGAGTGTGAAACATTTAGACAAGACTTTCTAATGAGGAATATCTGCGATTGTGGGCCTGGAGAGTCTTGCCTGACAATTGGCTTTGACTCTGTAGCATCTGTTGGTGGATCTGCTTGTCAAGTCTCAAAGACTTGGATTTTAGGCTTCAGGATAAAGCTTAACCCTGAAAGACTCCCACTTACCCACTTTCAATTATAGACAAGTCACTCTCTCTAAAAATCATTTTCTTTTTCTGAAATGGAATTAACACACATCTTCCAGAGCCAGCCTGTGAGTTAAATGTCACAGTGCCTATCAATATTTGCCACATACTAGGCACTGAACAAATGCTAGTTCTGCTCCCCATTTCCCACTTAAATACATTCATTTAGCCAGGTGTTTTACAAAAGGGCAGAGAATACAACTCCAAAACAAATGGTGTTTAGTTAACATCAGCAGCGTGAACCTCCTGCCTTGATCTCAGGCAGCTATGGAAAGGACCTGCACCCTGTTGTCTTTCACACCAGCCTCAAGTTTTTCCTGCCTTGTTCAGGGTCCATCAGGTCTACAGCCTTTCACAAATGTTACTGAGGCTTCACAGGAGAAAGAAATGGTGTCTGCAGGTAACAGGACAAGAGATTCCAATTTCAACTTTGACTTCTTGGAAGAATTAAGGATGAGAATCTCCAAGACTTTCATTGTTGGTAAAGTGTTCTATGATACTCTTTACATAGACCTCCATACTTCATCTTCACTACAGCCATGTGAAGGAGAACTGATTTCATCCCTCAAGAAGGATAGCTAATTTGTCACAACTCACAATGGTACAAAAGAGTAAAACTAGAATATGAGCCCTCAAATTTGACTTAAAATGACAACAGTAAAACCACCAAATCCCCCTGAATCTCACATTTCACTCAGCCAACCCAAGTGCTCCCTCCACAGTTAACAAAATGAGGAGAGAGAGAAAGAGAGAGAGACAGACAGAGAGAAAGAGCAAGAGACATTAAAGAGGTAAGTTCTTGAAGAGCTGTGCCTTCCTGTAGGAAGAAGTTTGGAACTGAAGCATCCACACTTGTTAATCAAGAAACTCTCTTGAACTGTCCTTCTGTCTGCCTCTTCCAATAGAACAGGGAGTTTATTCCAGATGTTTAGCAAGCCTATCTGTTTCTCTTGTGACTTTTCAGTTCTCTCTCTAAGGTGGGAACGGAGAACCTGTGGCCTGTTTGTGTGTGGGGCATGGGGCATGGGGCCTGGGATGAAACAAAGAAAGAATGGCTCTCCTTTTGCTGTTCCTCTTCCACTGCAATAACAGCTCCCTTATCCCCAAGGGAAGCAGGTCTCACCGCTGATGTGAGCATAAACTGCCTGGCTGCATCCTGTAGCTAAAGGGAAGTCCTTGCTCCTCGGGAGGGCAAGTGGACTCTGCAGTTAATCAAGCAGCTGAGTGGACATTGTAGTTAATCAAATCAGATATTGTGGCATCAGCTTTATTTGAAACAAAAGAAGGGCAGAGGGCTCTAGTGAGGTATACTAACAGAATGGCAGGTAATTTGTTTCAGCAATGAATTTTTATTTAGAAAAGAAGGATGGGGAAGATACTGGATTTGATTTTAATCCAGATCAAAGCTATTTGGGATTTGTATGGGAGTTACTCTTGTGAGGCAAAAATGGCAATGTTAGAGAACTGGAGTCACCACCACAGTCATAATCCCCCAAACTGGAATCTGCTGTCATGAAAAATGAGATACCCATCATATGATTTGGATTCAGTCATTGATGATGAAGACTGATCTTCATAGGATTTCAATATTATCAAATTTCAAATTACTTAAGCTTCTCTGTGAGAGTAATAGTTCAGCAAAGACTTTGATGGTTGCTGAGTATATAATAGTATGCACAACTACACATTTAAAATCAGATGTTTTCAAT
This sequence comes from Psammomys obesus, assembly GCF_907164565.1. NCBI lineage: Eukaryota > Metazoa > Chordata > Mammalia > Rodentia > Muridae > Psammomys > Psammomys obesus. Next base: position 6,793,471 of record NW_026591711.1, read on the forward strand.
GTCCAGGAAATGTTTTTTGATAATGTCATCTTTCACTCTTCATAGCATTGTATAACATTGTTAACTCGCTTTCCAGACAAGACCTCTGAGGTTCTGGAATGCTGCATGGACTGTCAGTGTCACACAGCCACTTTCAGTGGAGCTGTAATATTTGTGAATCCTTGCACAGATAAACACAGGGCAGTGAGGTTCCCCCAACAGCAAATTCTTCTATATTTCTTCTGTATTTATAATTTCTATTAGGCTTTTAGAGAAGTAAAAGTGACATTGTCTCTATGGCTAGCACCAAACTAGAAAAAGATAGATTAGCAACAGAAAAGCAGAGAGGATTTATATACCAAAGGTTCTATGAGATGAGACACAGCAGCCAGACACCAGAGAAAAATATTTCTATGTTGTCTGGTGAAAGAAGTGGATAACTATGAAGAACTGTGACTGGGCACAAAGGGTACAACCCACCATTGTTTTGTATTTGTAATGAGAATGACAAACGAAACTGTCAAAGGCTCCTTTGTTCAGATTCATTCCTAAACCTTGGTGTGGCATTGTTTCCAATGGCTGTGGGGCAGAATGCTTGTCACATAAGGACATTCAGGGGACAGAGGTCAAGAGTGGCCTATTAAGGGTTTGTGTGCAGCTTTGGAAAGAATCACTATGGTTTCTGTGACTCTTGGAGGAGAGAGGAGGGGAGGAAGAAGAGGAAACCATCACAGAGAATGTTCTTCCAGAGTCCTTCAGAACATTAAACACCATGGCACACTGGAATTCCTTCCTGGTTTTGTGAAAGAAATTTCTGAATACAAGTGTTGACACAGAATAGTCTTTGAAGGTCATTTGGCTCAAGACCTCAAGAGTTTTATTATGGGCTCAAAATCCCTATTTAGGGCAGTAATGAGTATTTATTATTTGGATGGAAAGCATTCTAAACTATAAGCCTTTCAATACAAAAGTCCAGAATAATGAGCACGACAGACATGCGATCAGTCCATCCCCAACCAGTAAGCACCAGTAAAGGAATCCAAGTTGGTTCCGTAACGTTGTTTCTTGCACACAGTAGCTCTTGGCTAGTATTCTCCTTGGTGCCTTGTTCACTTGTATTGTTAATATGAGAATCTGACTCTCCAGTTATACAAAGTGTTGTTACTGCTCCCTAGACCATTCGTGTCATTGATGCTTAACACAAATGCTCTGCAAATGAAATGTTCGGCCATCTTTACAACTTTGCTGAAGTCTGGAGGAGTGTAGGAGATTTTTTTCCCCAAACACTAGCCTTTTTTGGAGGGAGATCTGTATATTAGCTAGGGTCAATCAAGCTTATTATCATGTATAAAAATATTTGACCAGAAATGAGGCTCATCTTAGAAGTTGGACCCATAGAAGTAGAAAGCAAATTAAATTATTGGACAAGGAATAGGATGGGAAGGATAAAGAGAAGATTTCATGGACTCTGGGGTAAAATTGATTAGATGGAATAACTTGTAATATTCTGTATCACAGGAAGATAACTACAATTAACAAAAATTAATAGGCTATTTCAATATAGCTAGTAGAGAGAAGTTTGAATGTTCTCAACACAAAGAATGGCAAACAATTGAAGATAGATCTGCCTATTATCCTAGTAGAATAATCACAAAATGTATACATATTTTGAATGTCACACTGTACGCCATAAACACATGCAATTATCAAGCCAATTAAAAATAAAAAAATATCTGAAAAGCATAATAAGATGTGTGGAGAAAGTGAAGACATTCTGTTAGATACTTCAGTGGAATTTTTCTTCCTCAGTCCACACAACAACACACCAAAACACACACTGCTATTGACATGTTCATTAAAAATGGATGTGAAGGTATGGTTTAATACTGGTCACACTCATTGTCTGTCTGCTCTATTCACAGTAGCCAGGAAATAGAAACAACCTAAATGCCCTTCAAATGATGAATGGATAATGAAAATATGGTCCTCATATACAATGGAATACTATTTAACTGTAAAGAAAAGTAAAATCATGAAATTTCAGGTATGAATGGAACTAGAAAATATAATGAGTGAAGTATCCAAGACCCAGAAAGACAGATGCTCCATGTTCTGTCCTGTCTGTGGATGCTAGCTTGGAATCTTTAGATGTAAGTATTTAACCTGGAGTAACTGTAGAAGCCAGAAAAGTAAGCAGGGAACACTGTAGGGTATAGGGTTATTGGAGCAATAGAGATGAGGAAAATGGGGGAAATTGGCAGGGGAGACTTAATTGGAGAGGTGGGGAGAAAAAGGCAACACTAAGGAAGAGGAAAGAGTAAGAGAAATAACAATAGGATGTTTGAAAAAAGCCGTAGGGAATTGTTTATGTTAAAATTACATTATATCTATTAAAGTTAGGGCACTTGGAAGACACTGATTCCCCCAAATCATAGGCTATCTAACAAAAACTCTGCTGCCAGGGATGGAAAACTGCCTTTCAAGTTATTGGTCAGGGGAGTTCAACAGACCACCCAAACAATATAGGTTATTGCCCTTGCCCTTGGTGCCTTTCAGAAAAAGAAAGTAAGCCCCTATTACTAAAGATGCCACACACTCTTGACTAGGGACTTGAAGGACTCAATCCGGATCTGACCCAGAATCCTCATTTCCAAGTAACTCTCATGATACAAGAAAGTATAATGTAAGGTGTCAAGGGAGAAAAGTAACCGATAGTCCTATCTTGCTGAGAGGCATATGAACTATTACAATGACTTGCTTGGCATGATACCTCTAAAGGTTCAATAGCTACACATATTCTGGGCCTAACCAACAGCCACTTAATTGGACTTAAAATCTGTTCAATAAGAGGGAATTCAGGCCTGAGTAGTTATTAATTTAGCCAACTACTCATGTCTGGGGAGGCCATGGGCCCTAGAAGAGAACCTGCTATAGCTACTTTCCTAAGCCAGTGTAATTTCTAACTGCGTTCTAAGTACTTACCCTCATACCAACAGATAAATATAGTTTCTACCTCTCATCAAAGAAGCTTTTATTTTTTTCTAGAAGACAGAGACTATTATAGAAGCCATAACTGGTCACATGTCAGAGATCAACTGACCATGGGTTGTCCACCCCCAACCAGTACATTTAGAACACAACCCCTATACTTACAGCTCAGAGAACTGTGAAAGAATGAGTGGGAAGACTGTAAGAGCTAGAGTACCAGAACATCTGCTGCAAGTTAGTCTCTTCTTTGTATGTGTGTGTGTGTGTCTATGTATAGATAGATAGATAGATAGATAGATAGATAGATAGATAGATAGATAGATAGATAGATAGAACACAAAGTAGGGGAGGGTAAATTTTTTCCAGGAAGCACAGAAAGTATAAAATAAGAGAAAAACAAGAAAAATAAATATAAAACTAAGGTCAAATTGTACAGTTCACATTAATACTTCTTTCTTGTATTTGAAGCACTGGGGAAGATGGAGAAGTTACTAAAATCAGAATTTTTCTGAAAGAACACACTGTGGATATTCCTTTCAAACTCAAAGAAGACATTCAGATTAAAACAAGCAAGTTGAATAAAGATAAAAATCAGTTATGCACCAAATAAGAAAAACAGGTTTCTACAAAGAAACAAACATATACTTAGCTTCTTTTCTTCTTTATTACCCTAAATGCAAGCAGGAAAAAAAAATTAATGTTCTTCCTCTCTCAATGAAGCTTCAGAACTAAGTGTTTGAAGTTCAGTTAATTGTAAGAAAGCAATAGTAATGTAGATTCTGATAAACAGAAAATAACATACAACAACAAAATATGTGCCATTCCTGATTAAATGACTTGAATGTTCAACCCATTTGACAAAAGGAAAAAAAAAAAAAAAACAAGGTCAGATCAAGAAGAAAGAGATTGTAATATTAAAATATTTGTTTGACCACTTCAACAATACTTTGAACATGTGTGTATATGTGTGTGTGCGCACACACACACATATTTCATGTAAATTTGTTATATAGGAACTGGAGGCCTAAACCAAAAATGTAATTTCTTATTTAGCCACAGTTATAATAATTATATTTATTGTAATGTCATAAAGAATACACGCTTGGCCTTACTCTACATTCCCTAACAGAGCCTCTAAAGTGCTTGGAATTTTGCACAGATTGCATTGAAAGGCTTCTCTGTTGTTCCTAATAAGCTCCTTCCAGCCTGAGTTTTCTGCTGATGCCCTGACTCTAAAGAACGTGGCTGCCTGGCTCTGTGGGGATAGCAGCTTCATGGTGAGAGGGCCAGGGCTTCCATCAGTCTGTCTCCGCTCAGCTCTTCAGAGGGGGCAAGGCTGGGATTCCCAGCGGTAATCATTGCTCCAGTCACTCACGCAAAAGTAACAAGGCCTTCACAATGTCCTTATGTGGTAGGATTCAAAAAGTTTCTGGATGGGTGAGGAGGTGCTAGGGAGGGGGTAGAGTGCTGTCTCCTCCCTTATTCAACTTGTGCTAGGCATGTCCTTCATGCGTCTGTTTTTTTCTTTTTTTTTAAACTAGGATTCTCTATAATAAAACATATGGAACAAGTACACTTATGCTAATACACTTATGAGCTCTGAGCTGTGAGAGCAACTCTCAAGCCTGAGGAAGGGTCAGGGGATTGTTTGCTCCCTAGCCCTGCATAGGCCAGTAGTTCAGGGGTCCTAGTTTTCAAGTACACAACAGCTTTAATCTCAGAAGCAGGTGGGTGTTGAAGACAATTTCACATTGGTAATCTAAGAGGAGGTCATCTGTGAAGTTTAAGTCTATATATTTTTTGAAAACATCTTTTGTCACCAAGTGGTGCCTCACCCTTCAGATCTAAAGAGTTGCAGAAGCAGGGTAAAATACTTTGAAAGATGGAGAGAAATCTGATTTCAGGCATTCGGAAAGGTCCCTGTAGAGAGTTGAGTGAACCGGAAAAAATAGAGGCGTTCTTGCACTCACTCACTTGCCAGCTGTGCCATATACACCCCAGTCTTCCCAACGATACAGGAAACTCTGTGGATATGTCACATGTGTAAATCAGCCCCCACAGGCCTCTTGCTTGGCCTCTTCTTGTCAGATTCACACCAGGTACTCACCAGTCTTTGCTTAAGTTGAAGAATCAGTATGTTAAATATTGTAGAGCAGTGGTCCTCAACCTTCCTACACAGTTTTTCATGTTGTGGTGACCCCCAACCATAAAATTATTTTTTGTTGCTACTTCATAGCTGTGATTTTTGCTGTTATGAATCATACTGTAAATATCTGATATGCGACTCTCTACGGGGTGGAAACCCACACTTGGAGAACAGGTGTTGTACAGATTCTCCAGACGGTACAGCTCTAACTTCTGGTTCATATCCAGGTTCCGCATGGCCGAATTGCCTGTGGTGTGGGCCATAAACCTGTGTGACATCTCCTTTGCTATGGTCAAGCCCAGGAGTGCGACGGCTTTGAGATTACAGGCATTTGCTACTATGCCCAACCGACAGGTATTATTTTTCTTTTGATTTGTAATAGAAGAGGTCTAGTCGTTCTGCTGTGGTTTGCAGGGAGTGAAGAAAGGGAAGCTTTGAGTATGAATATGTGCTGGGCAGCACTTGCAGAGCTAGTACAATGACACCATAGAAATCTGTTAGCCTTAATACCCAAAAGACCTGGATTTACTCGCTGCCTTCCCATGGAGCACCTGCCTTAGACAAGAGTTTTACAAAAGCCGGGAGAATTGATGTGTTTGTGGCTGTCATTATGGAAAGAATTTGAGGGGTGAAGTGGGAGAGATATTACAGATTTCATTGCCTAGAATAGAGAGTCGGAAAGCCTTTGTTCCGTCAATATTGAATCTGTTACCTTCAGCTGCAGTTACACAAGGCAAGACAGGTAGATAGGCCTTAAGATAGAGAAAGGAATTCTGTAATGTTTCAAAATCTTTTGTTTGGAAAGGAAATGTTTACTGTTACTTCCTCTCCTTCAAAGCGTCAGGAGGGTGTTTTCAGAGTGTTCTGTGATTCTCAAGTGATTCAATATAGTTTATGCAACACCACTAACCCACTGCAAAGGGGGAGGGTTTCATCCAGCTTGATGGGAATGTGGAAAAGGAGACGGGAAGGACTGCCACCATACAGCAAGCCCAATTGGAATTCCCCCAGTGAGATCCTGTGATGATGGAAGACCTGGGTGAATGGCATCTTAAATCTGGTCAATGTTCACACTTACTTTGCTGTCTTTCTCAAGTGAAAACAGTGCCTGTTATCACTGGATCAAGCTGGCCCCACCTGCCTGTAATAATGAATTACAGCCAAGTTTCACCTGTGCTTTCTTTCACCCTGTTTGGCCAGTGGCCTAAGCTACTTGGCTATTTGGCTGTGGAAGAAGGAAATTGGATTGTAACTGAGATGATTAATCAAATTCTATACACAGGGTAAGCAGAATTACCTTTGTTGGGCTTTGGGGCACAAAGTGGTAGAGGTTGTAATGGTTACAGCACTTTTTAAAGCACTTTTTTGACTAATGAACTTGGGTCCACTGATCTGATATTATTGAAAAATAAAATGGCAGCCCTATCCACAGTAGATATCAAGTAGAATAGCCGCAATTAGGATTAGAAAATTTCCTGAGATGCCCTGGACTATTGCACACCACACTATCCTTTCCAGAGGAAAATTCCTCTAACACATATGCTCAGGTAGCCATATAATAGTTTCACGCTGATTCACAAAGAGAGAGCAGCCATTCACTTTCTCACGTTAAACCACTACATGAGGTAGTATGGCGGTACTATCCCCACTGGCTGATAAGAAAACTGAGGATGTAAACATTAGACAGCTGGCCAATTCCACACAGCAACTGAATGGATGCCTCAGTCCTTGAATCAATAACAGGTAACAAAGCTCACGTTTACTGGTGGCCAGCTCCTGGCCTCCAGCTCAGCACTGTTACTTCCATACTACAGAGTGTTATCTGGCCTCAACATCATTGCCACCTTGAGTGACCGTGGCCTTGCCCCATAACTCCATGAGATTGACACTCATAATCATCATCAGTTCTGTCCACAAAATCATGCGAGAGCTGTTGGTGGCAACCTTATAAAACTTCTAAAATCCATTGTTTTCGAACCTTCACAATTACCATTTTTGTCCCACATGGCTAAAAAGAAAATCCCTCCTTGGGAGTACTGAAACACTACTTGTGTTATCTGTAGATTTAAAGTCCACAGGGAATGTATTTTGTGATTCTTTGCTCAGCACAGAGATCCAACTGTAAAAGAGACATAACTTGAGAGCCAACCCCTGACACTATTAATGATACTCTGCTATGCTTGTAGACAGGAGCCTAGCACAAATCTCCCAAGAGGCTTCATCCAGTAGCCGATGGAAACCGATGCAGAGACCCACAACCAAACAATAGGCTGAGCTCAGAGAGTCTTGTCTTCCACAAGAAGGTGGGAAGAAGGATAGAGGGAAACGGAGGGGTCAGGCCACCACAAGGTGACCTACAGAGTAAGCTAACCTGGGCCTATGGGGACTCACAGAGACTGAACCACAAACCATGTAACATATTTGCAGCATAGACATCATGAGATCCCCTAACAGGGGGAGTAGGGTCTATGTCTGACTGTGTTGCTGTCTTTGGATCCCTTTCCCCAGGCTGGGCTGTCTTGTTTGGCCTCAGTGGGAGAGAAGCGATTAGGCCTGCTGTGAATTGAGGTGCCAGAGTGGGTTGGCACCCCTTAGGAACTCCCCCTTCTCTGAGAAGAACTGGAAGGAATGGGGGCAGGGGATGTGAGGGTGGGACTGGGAGAAGGGGGAGGAGGGGTCTGGCATCAGGCTGTAAAATGATTAAATAAATTAATAAATAAACTCTGTTATAAAACTAAAGGTTATCAGTGACTAAAATGGCCAGATATTATTGCCACATATTATTAATATATTAGTCTCAAGTGGTTTTTTTGTAGTAATAATTTTTATTTCTTTTTTTTTTTTTTTTTTTTTTTGCTTTGTTGAGATAGGATCTCACACTATATTCCTGGAACCCATTAAACAGCCTAGGTAGCCTTATACCCATAGTAACCCTACCTCAGCTTTCCAAGTGTTGGGGTTAAAAGTGTGAGCTATCTTGCCCAATTTGTAGTTATATTTAACCCCCCATAAAAACAATATACAAGACATTAAACTAGTATGGCCTTTCTACAGTTGAGATCCGAAATGTTTCCCAAAGGCCAGTGCATCTGCAGCTCAGACCTCAGGAAGATATTCTGAGGGGACACCAAAATCTAAGATGTATGACTAGGGAGGAGTCTTCAGGCCACTTGGGTTACACCCTTACAGGAAACTGGAAGCAGTCTCTTTTCCCCTCTTTCAGTTCTTTGTCATGAGGTGGGAAGCTCTGTTCTGCCACCTGATTTTCTTCATAAGCACTCAACACCATCCTGAATTAAAGGTGCTGATGCACCCGATCATGGACTGAAGGCCTGCAAGGGATGAGCCAAAACAGTGGAATCTGACTACCATGCCTTCTTCTCAGGGATCTCATTCTAGAAATATTCCTGATGATGAAGAAAGGCAAAGATGGAATCTGCCGACTGATACAGAAATATATGACACTCCCAGATAATCAAAACACCATAAACAAAAACGGGGGGGGGGGGGCTTGGTAGGGAAGGGAGTTATGTGTACTTCTCTGTTCCCCACATTCCTCTGGGAAGGCTATCACTTACCCTAATCCTTCTTGAAGTTAAGATTAGAAGCACAAGATATTTAACAAAGAAACTATTAGCTGTACTAGAGAACATCCCGAACAGAGAAAATGAGGATATATACTGCAGTTATTGATGAGAAAACCTGAAAATTTAAACATTTGTTAAAATTATTGCATAAGTTAAATTCAACATTAATTAAAAGCCAGCATGGGTGACAAATTTCAATTAGAACTTTCAGCAAAGTCATCGAACCTAAACATTGAACCCACAATAACAGTTAAGGCAAATGTGGTGGTTTGAATGAGAATGTTCCCCTGAGCTCTGGTATTTTAATAATTACCCCCCCAACTGGTAATACTATGTGGGTAGGTTTAGGAAGAATAGTCTTGCTGGAGGAAATACATCAGTAAGGGTGGATGTTGAGGCTTCCAAGCCTTGCACCATTCCCAGCTCACCTCATCTCTGACTCTTGCTTGCCCTTCAAGAAGGGGGCCCTCAGCTGTTTGTCCTGCATGCTTGCTCTCTGCTCTCATGTCACGATTCTGTGACATGATAAACTCTCACATTTCTGCAACTATAAACCCAATAAACTCTTCCTTCTACAAGTTGCTGTGGTCATGATGTTTTATTGCAGCAACAGAGAAGTAACTGACACAGCAAATTTGAGGACAAAGAAAAGGATTTGCCATCCAGGTTAAAAAGTTTTACCTTCAGTTTTCAGTAACTCAAAACATTGAGGTCATGGTTCAGACCAGAGAGCAAATGAAACTCACCCACAGCAGGAAAGGTCTGGCATGTTAGAGAAATGTCATTGTACATAGAAATAAAGGGAGTAAATGGAGTGCTAATTCATGTGGTGGATGGTATTCAGAAAACTGGCTTTTTTTAGTATATACCTTCATACAGAAGGTAAGTCTGGGTCTGGATTTTATGCCATGTATAAGAGCAACCCCAGAGATATGTAAGAACTAGATATAAAGGTAAAGCCGTAGTACATAAGGTAGAATATAAAATTTTTAAATATTGCTGGGGTGAGAAAGCATTTTTTCACATGAAACCCCAAAGCACAAGCCATACAGTAAAAACTGATCTTGGCAAAATCAAAATTAAAGACCTCTGTTCAGTGACGGCTCTTGCAGAATACAGTAGCATATGGGTGGTAGAGAAGTACATATTTGCACTTGCAAAAACCAACAAAGTTTTGATGAAGAAAATAAAAAGGGACTCTAGGAACCAACCAGAATCACGGGTAAATGGTTGAAATCACTGCATCTGCCTTTTACTTCACCACCAGAGGGAAAGAAAATGGGTCGATGGCTGTAGGCCTGTTAGCAGTAATGTTACTTTTAATCTTTGAGACTTGCTGAAACTTCCAAATACAGTGTCTCTTTGAGGTTAAAAAAAATTCCCAAGGTGCTATGCACATTAATAACACCACAGATTCTTGATCAGAAGTATAACATTGTACAAAGCAAAGTATTCTCACCACTTCTTGACTCTCTGTCCTATGAAATTAATCATTTGGCCAAGATTCTGAGAGCTGGATATAGATGTATTTCTCAGGCCCTCTTATGATGATGAATGATCACTTGTGAAAAACAGTGCTCTATATCCAAAACATGCTCAAGTACACAATGAGGACATGTGCTCAACCATGTTCATAGCAGCTTTATTCATAATAGCCAGAACCTGGAAACAACCCAGATGTCCCTCAATGGAGGAATGGATACAGAAATTGTGGTACATTTATACAATGGAATACTACTTAGTAATTTAAAAAAAAAAAAAAGGAAATCATGAAATTCCAGGCAAATGGTGGGATCCAGAAATGATCATGCTGAGTGGGGCATCCCAGAGGCAGAAAGAACACACAGTATATACTCACTTATAAGTGGATATTAGACATATAATATAGGATAAACACACTAAAATCTGTACACCTAAAGAAGCTAAGCAAGAAGGAGGACCCTGGATAAGATGATCAATCCTCACTCAGAAAGACAAATGGGATGGACATTGGAAGAAGGAGAAAACAGGGAACAGGATGGGAGCCTACCAAAGAGGGTCTCTGAAAGACTCTACCCTGCAGTGTATCAAAGCAGATGCTGAGACTCATAACCAAACTTTGGGCAGAGTGCAGCAAATCTTAGGAAAGAAGGGGGAGATAGTAAGACCTGGAAAGGATAGGAGCTTTACAAGGAGAGCAACAGAACCAAAAAATTTGGGCACAGGGGTCTTTTCTGAGACTGATACTCCAACCAAGGACCATTCATGGACATTACCTAGAACCCCTGCACAGATGTACCCCATGGCAGCTCACTATCCAAGTGGGTTCCTTAGTAAGGGGAACAGGGACTGTTTGAACTCAGTGGCTGGCTCTTTGGTCATCTCCCTCTGGTGGGGGGAGCAGCCTTGCCAGGCCACGGAGGAGGACACTGCAACCAATCCTGATCAGACCTGATAAGGTAGGCCCAGATGGAAGGGGAGGAGGACCCCTATCAGTGGACTTGGAAAGGGGCATGGGAGGAGAAGAGGGAGGGAGAATGGGATGGAGAGGGAGTGAAAGAGGGGGCTATGGCTGGGATACAAAATAAATAAACTGTAATTAATATATAAAAAATAAAAATTTAATTTAAAATATATGTAAAAAAAGAAAAGAAAAACAGTACTCATCGTGAAATTGTGGGTGAGTGTGTAGCATGGGAATCCAGTTAAATACTCTTCTATTTTGTAAAGAACAAACACACTCAGCTGAATGGGTTTGATTTTAAATGATAGAGGAATCATATTGTCAAAGAAGTGAGACGAAGTTCGCCTCCCAAAATGGAATCAGGATCCTAATGGTTGTGATGTATGGGAGAAATAGCCTTTTAGGGTACTTGAATAAGGGCATGTGATATTAGCAATAGGAATGGATTAGAGTGGGAGAAGCCCAGAAAGCAAGAGCACTAGCAAAGGGGCTGGTATAACTGAGAGATGTTCAGACTTGAACAGGTAATGGCAGTACATATGGTTAGAAAAAAAAAAATCTCAGAAGACTTTAGGAGGAAGAGATGATTGGACTTGGTTTTGATGAGAATGAAGAAGGGATAAGTCAAGGATAATGCAAAATATTTGGCTTGGATTTTGAAGACAATGCTTACATTACTAATTGAGATCTGGCATATAAGAGGGGCATTTCCTGAAGTTAATAATTATGTTTGTAAATTTAAAAATTCATTGGATTTTATGTTCAGAATATTTAATTTCAGCCAATAAGAAGACAACAGAAGCAAGTATTTACTATTGATTAATGTGCTGTGTCTGTGTAGCGTGATCCTGTAAACCTTGTTAGAAGAAGTGAGAGAATGAAGAAAAGACAGACGTACATACAGAAAAGCTGGGGTCAGGTAGGCCACGCCCACTCTGATGGAGTGGCACCAAGGACAGCAACAACCTGGAACCTCCTTGCATTTATTATGTTTAGCACAGGAAGAAGAGTTAGCTAGTCTTGGGAGGAGCTCTCTGTAGGTGAGCAGTCTTGGGCTGTCAACATCTGGGTAGAGGAAGCTGCAGTTGCTAGTTCTTGCACACATTTGGACAATTATTTACAAACACTCATAGGTGTAAACATTCATAGTATGACCATAGGAACTTCAGAATTTGAGCCTCACCCCAGGAGGAAGGCTCACTCAAATTCACATGAGTGTGAGGCTTTTATCTAACTATAGCCATGTCCATGTCAAACAGCATACATTCACACAGAGGTTCATCTGGTACTAAAACATTCACTCAATGCTTTCTCCACAATCTAAAGACATAGGAAACAGTACCATAGAATATATGCAAGGCACAGTAATGATAAGAGCTAGGGGCATTAACACTACTTTGAGAGGGGCATAGAGTAGAAGTTAAGGTGTTAAACTCTAGACTCAGTTACCCAGGTTTGAATCTGACACTTACTCTGAGTGCTGATGTTCCTTCAACATTCCATGTTTTTATTCCTTGCTTACAAAATGAGATCATCTATGCAATATGATTGTTCTGTGCTTTAACACCATGGGAGATGGTATGTAAAGTAGGTGAGCATGCAATCAAGGGGAGATCTATAAAAGATATCAGAAGCCCCACACTGCAACTGTTGATACCTTGGTGATCTTGTGATCATATTAATAAGAAGATACAGAACCTTTAAGAGGTTGAGCCTAGCGGAAGGCCTCTAGGTCATTGGGAACACTGCCTTTGGTCTAGATTAAGGCAGCTCTTCTGGAACCCCTGAGTTGGTTCTCAGCAAAAGATTGTTAGGAAACAGCCCATCCAATCATTTTTGATACTCCTTGCCTCTCCCACACTCCCAACCTGTGACCCATACAACATAAGGTGTTCTATCCAGGAGAGACCTTATTAGATACAACACCTCACTATTTGGACTTTTGGTCTCTAAAACAGTGGGTTAAATAATCTTTCTTTTTACAAATTATCCACCTTGGGCTTTTTCTTATAGCAGCAGAAAACTTTCAAATACATGGACTAACCAGGAACCTGGCAAAAAGAAAGACCAATGAAATAGTACATGCAAACTCATGAGGCCAGACAGAACACATGATTTTGGGAAATTCGATTGTTGCAGTGTATCTGGAAGGTACAGTGTATATTTCTGGTGTGAGAGACAGTTGGGCTCAACATGGTGCCCTGTGAAGCCTTGGTTTTATTAAACTAAATTCTTCTGCTCATCTTTGTTGCCCTTTTTTGTCTTGAATGGTTATTCATTAATTGATATTATTGATTAAGATTCTGATCTATACAATTCTGCTCACATCAGTTATGATTCCTAAAACAAAAGCCAAAATTTCCTTGTTCTTTGAACATCTCCTGATTCCCACAGCACCACATTTCACCTTTACCGCCAAGACGGACCCCACATTGCTCAGGACTCATCTTGATCCTTTGATGTGACAGCCTGCATTGTGTTAGTAGCTAGGTGCTTGGTTTTCTCTTGATCAGTATTCAGATTTTTATGCCCTCTGTCTAGTCTATGTTATATCTAAAGAAGTTGTTCCTGACTCATGCGCTCCTTGATCTTGAGTAGTCAACATGTCCTCCTCACTGGCTCCGATTCAATAAGGAATAACCAAGAACAGTCTATCTACACCTTTCACAGGTATGAAATGGAATGGCTACTTCTGTATCTTGTCTGTGTTCTTTGAACAAGTTGAAGCTATGTCTATATTACCAAGCAGTTCCACCTCTCTGGTAAGTAGCTGGAAAGCTCAGATACTGAACATGATACCATTAATTTTTTTGTTTTGTTTTGTTTTGTTTTGATTTGATTTAAGCATGGTCTCACTATTTATCCTTGGCTGGAATAGAGCTTGCTATGTAGACTAGGCTGGCCTTGAACTCAGAGAGATCTGGCTGCCTCTCCCTCCCAAGCAACTAAAGACATATACTACCTACCCTGGCAGAAGTCTGTAGCCTTTATAGGAACGATTCAAAAGAAATATTGCCAGCCTAACTAAGGACAGATTGACCATCTAAAAGTGAAATGAAACTGTAGGTTGCTAGCAGAAAAAAAAAAAAAAAGTGAGTCTAAACAGAGAAAGGAGGTAAGATTATGAAAACCAGTTTGTTTGTTTTTTTTTTCTCTTGATCAAGAAAGGTCAAGTTCAAGGTAGAGAGGACTAAGCTAATTTTAAATACCATGACTTGACCCCTGGCAGAAGCTTCAAGAAGATGGGTGCTTGTGGAGTATGAAAAGGGGCCATCCCGATGTAGCAAACAGCACAGACAGTGCCTGTGAGGAATTACACTGGAGGGTCTGTAACCTTGTCAGAATGACATCCGGGCTTGGACATAGAAGCAGAGGCTGTAGGTGCTGCCGTGCGGCTGTTGGCAAAGCATGCTGCTTTTTTTTTTTTTTTTTTTTTTTTGCACCTTATTAGGTCCTCACATGTTTACCACAGGTGAGGAAACAAAGCAGAACAGCTTTCAAGCCTCAGGTATCCAAGAAAGTCCCTACAAACAAAATAAAACAAAGGGGGGAGCGCTGCCTGAGGCTGTAAAGGCAGTACAAAGGGCACATGTTACAGTCATCACTGTGATTCCGCAGGGGGAAGAAATGCAAACAGAAGCGTGTACTTGATTTTCAAGCATTTGCCCATCTGTGGGAACAGGGAAATATCAAGGGCAGAGGTCTGACCTAGGGATAAAATTACCAATTCATTCCACCTTCCTTTCAGGGTTCTTATGACAATTAACTTGCCAAGTTTCAACCACAAGACCATATGTTTGCTAGGTCACGTGGAGGAATGGGGTTTATTTTGATTATTTGTTTGTGCTAACATTGGAGCCGCGCGGCGGTTAGCACACCGGACAAATTCAATCTGTCAGGAGACCTCCCCATACACGAACGTGTGAAAGTACTCCAAACGCATGTGAATTTAAAAAAAGTTTTATTGACTGTATTTTGTGTGAATGAGCGTTTTGCCTATGTGTACCTTACCACTGCATGTGTGCATAATGCCCACGAGGCCAGAAGAGGGTTCTAGAGACCCCAGAACTGGAATTATAGACCAGAAGGTTGTGTGTTGCCATGTGGGTGCTGGGAATTGGACCTGGTCCCATGGAAGCATCATGAGTGGTCCTAAACAGTGAGTCATGTCTTCAGCCCGCCATGGCAAGTATTTGAATCCTCTCCAGCAGACCTTGTAGGCAAATACCTTGGCCTTTCATAGGATGGTGTTCCTGCTGATGACACGCCAAGCAACTGGAAAAGTCTTGAAGACCCATCTGAACTGGCAAAAGAATACTCATATATGCCAAGGGCAGTTTTGGTATTTAATAAACATTAATTATGCTAAATTTTTGGCCGCTACTAATCAATGATGTCACCCCAGCTAGGTTATTTGATCAACCAGACCACTCATCCATTTGAACACAAAGACTAACTGAAACACACTAAACTTTCTATTCTCTTGGAAGTTTTACTTTCATAACTACATGTAACACTACTAACTTCAGAGACTAATGAAGCTGGAGACATGGCTCAGTTTTTGAGATAGTTTACCACTCTTCCCATGGACCCGAGCCCAGTTCCCAGCACCCACACTGAATAACCCCCAATTGCCTGTAACTCTAGCTTCAAAAAATACAACATTCTCTTCTGGTCCCCATGGCACCTGCACACAAACAGCATACAAATACCCAGACTCATATCTATTGGCACATAAATAAAAATTTAATCTAAAATAAAATGTAGAGACATTACTCTACCCAAATTCCTCCGAGTCATTAGTCTACACTGTAGACAATGTTCCCTGCTTCTTTGGCCTCCCCTCTCCACTTTACTTTCATAGACTTTGTTCTCACCACAAAGACTCCTTGGAATTTCACCAAAGGCATCATTCTATTCTGGTGTCATGCATGGTGCTCTCTGTCTCCAGCAATTCTCCAAGCAGTCCAAGGCAAGTTTAATTCTCCCAACCCCACTCACCAGAAAAGCACTAATGCTTCGAGACTCAGAGATGGCATTATCCTCCAGAACCACCCCCTGCCCCCGAAATAAATTTGTCCTTTCTGGATCTGGGCATCAACATTCCTCAGTGAGATCTCACAGCTGATCTGCATTCCTGATGCCCCAAACTGCAGGCCCCTTGGGGGAGAAGAGTGACTGGCTCCTCTTCATAGCCTCCTTTCCTTCCCAACCTTGGGTCCACCTGAAGTAGAGCTCCAGGGATCTTCAGGCACATGGATGCCAAGAACCTCCTTCAGTTAAATTCACTTTTCAGGGAACTGTGTTGTCCAGGTCCCCTCTTCTTAGTGTCTCCTTTGGCTCAGGAAAACAAGTTTTTTCTTAGAACAAATGGGCGTGGAGTATGAAAATATCATGCAGGATTAGTCAAATGCTATACTGTTTCCTGGACTATGACTTTCAGACAGTTTAGGAGTGAAGCTTGTGGCAGGTGGTTGGAGATATGGAAAGAAGGGGGCTCTGGTGAGCATCTGGGGTGGTGGCTGGAGTAAGCTGCTGGGAGGGAGCTGCTGAGCATCTGTGGGGACTGGTGAGCAGCTTTGGGGGACCTTGTGAGCAGCTGTGGAGGGGCCCTGGTGAGCAGTGGCTTTGGAGAATGAACATTGCTTATCCCCAGAACTCTACTCTGTGTGGGAAGGTAAGACTGTTTGCCTACTTTGTGTGAGTCACTCTTTATGTGTGAGTGCCCTTCATGTTCTTTAGGCAACCTGAAAGAAAAGACAGAGTTCTCCTGCTGCCCTCCACCTACTGTGGAGACTCTTGGGGCTGTAACCTGACTAACAGGCTCATAGAGAATGCTGGTAAAATTGACCAAATGGGGTTTTTTAGAAACAAACAAAAGTATATCAAGGTTGTGGGTGCTGAAAGTGTTGAAGAATTCACTGGAAGAAACACTAAGCAGAGTTATAGTTGCTAAGAATCCACAGGTGAATGCCAGTGGACATAAATGCTAGCTGAAAAGAGGGAGCATCAGAGGAGAGAGAAACAGGAGAGACAGGCAGGCAGGCAGGCAGGCAGACACACACATGAAAGTTCAATTTCTAACTTCCAACTGGTGATGTTTGTGTGAACATGCCATTCTAGAACAATTTTCCAGAATATTTTGATACTTTATATTTAAAAGATATAGATTGCTAATTAATGAAATTGAATGTTCCAACCAACAGTAGAACATTCTACTGGTGTGTGTGTGTGTGTGTGTGTGTGTGTGTGTGTGTGTGTGTGTGTG